>NC_133653.1:118610188-118718721 GCF_009905375.1 Apium graveolens
TGGTGATAATATTTATGAGATTAAAAAGTCTCATTGAAATGACTAATTTACCCATGTACTTTAAATTTATATAAAAAAAGGTTGTTGGGAGGAATTGATCCCGAGTTTATACATTCACAAACATATCACCTTATTACTACACCACACTATTACTTAAGTTTTTTATTATACACATAATATGTGAGTATCGTAAATAGCGATAATTTATTTAACTTTAAATATGATTAGTAAAATATTTGTAGAGTACTTTTGAACAATTGAATTTGAGATATAAAGTTAAGCATGGTACATAAATGGATCATTCCCTTATTTATCAAACAATTTTTAATTTGAAAAGTATGTCTCTTACAATTTTAATAAAAATAAATTATACATATAATTAATTTTTTTGTATGTTGAAAAGAGATACACTTATATAAATAATATTTATGTGTATTACATATTTAGATAAGTTATAATTAGCGTATTTCGATTTATTTCGAATTCAAAATTAGAACTTGACCCATTTTTCAAAAAATACTCGGAATTTGACTAAATGACCTGCCCTAAATACCACGTCACTACCTAGTTTTAATTTAAATTAGTAGTTCGACTAGAAAATCTTAATAACAAAGAAAAGTTTTGTGATATGTTATGTTGGTAAAAAATAATATCTTTGAGGTCTTTATAGAATCAATTCAATTGATAATATGTATCAAAATTACTAGCTTCAAAATCATAATTTTGCCCATTTAGAAATAATACTTGAAATTTGACTACATGACCCAGCCGAAAATACATCATCACTATCTTGGTTTAATAAATTTAAATTATGAGCTCGACGAGAATATCCTACCAATAAGGATAAATTTTATAATATCTTATATTAAAAAAAAATTGAGGTCTTTATACGATTAAGTCAATTGTTATTATGTATCAAAATTACTAACTGGCTCGTTTTACATTATTACATCTAGAACTTGACCCAATATTTAAATGTATTCAAAATTTGACATGAGTTGTCACAAACTCAGTTAAAACTACGAAGATATACTAAATCAATTTATTTATTAATGTTTCATTTTAAAAAAATTAGGTTTAAAATATTATTCAGTGATGGTGAATTTATAAAGAGGTGATCCTAAACTCCTATGGACTCCCGTACTCAACTAAAAAAGACTCAATAGAACTTAACTTATATATATATATATATATATATATATATATATGGTCAAATTCTATGGATACCACGTTTTTGTTGAAGATCTGAGAGACCACCTATGTTTAGCAATCAAAACACTATCAAATATATTATTTTGTGAAATATGTTTTACCAATATCACCAATTCATTAAATTTGTTGAAAATCATTTAAGTTTAATAAGTATAATGTGTATGTTTTGCAATTTGAACAAATATTCTGCAAACTAAACATGTTTCGTAAAATAAAACATTTTATAATGTTCTACATGCAGTACATATATGATGTTCAGATTTTGAATAAAATAATGATCTTTGTAGAACATAAGTCTCAAAATAATTCATTTTACAATATTTTTATGCAAGATTTTAGTTGCAGAACATAAATGGTCTCCGTGATCTCCAACAAAAACGTGGTCTCCATAGAATTTGACTATATATATATATAAGAAATTTGAAAATTATAGAATTCAATATTTTGGAAAAAATATATTTAAAATTAGCAAAAATAAATTTACAAAATAAAATTTAGTGTTGGAAAATATTGTACAGCTATTTTGAATTATTTGAAAAAAGGTTAAAACTATAATGTATTGTACTATTTGATGTAATGCATGTTATGCTATCTAAATAATATTTTTTAATAATAGTAGATATTTTGAAATGATTAACAAGTTCAACTAATATTTAAAAAAAATCATCAAATTCAAAATATTTAATTTTAGAAAAATAATATACAATGTTATCAAGTTATTATAAAAAGAAATATTAGAATCGTAAATGAAAGAAACTTCAAAATAATATGAATGATGCTATTAGTACAAATTTATCTTCAGATTCTTGATAAAAAAATTCTAAATATCAATAGTTAGTCTTTACGATATATGAATTATTTTTATGTCACGTCCATGACTGATGCTCTGTTGAGTAAAAATAGATATTGTTTGATTGTCACTGCTACTACGACTACGATATATAAATAATTTTAATTTATTTATTAGATAATTATAATTTTTAAATAATCATAAATATATGTTATTTGAGTAATTTACTAAATAACAATTATATATACATGAACAATATATCTAGCATATAAATAAACGAGACCAACATAATTTACTCGAAATATAATAAATAATAATTTACATACATATACATACATGTGACTTTATCTTTACCAATAATAAAAGATTCAATTTAAATGGTGTATTGTTAGAAATGAATAACACACAGGGGGGTGAATGTGTTTTACTGTTTTTGAGCTTTTCTTTGAATATTTATGGTTGAACAAAGTAAATTAAATCTTGTAGTAAAAATGTGTTCATGCAGAAATTAAGCTTGCAGAAAATAAAGAACACAAATCTTCAAAACTCACTTAATTTTATATTAAAATTAAGAATGTTTTGCTACAAAATTTCTAGGCTCTTTGTTGATAAAGAGCTTAGCTTCTTCTTGAGAGAATTACAAGATTTCTATCTAAATTGTTACCACTGACTGAAGGACCAGTGTTAACTTTATAATTCAGTTAACTACTGGTTTACACGGTGTACAATAAGACATGCTATTAGCTTTTTTAAACTGTCACTTGTCATTTCTATTTATAGAAAAGTAACTCTTCCATTTCTGGCTTAGCATATTTTTAGCATCCTGTGATTACCTTGATCTTCCTCTGTCAGTTAATCTTCACCATTGATCTTGCACATTCTTCAAGCTGCTTTTTGTAGACTTGTCAATCCAGCTGGTTGGATTGTTTGTTGATTGTTTATCTTGAATATTGAACTGGTCTGTAATTTTGTACTTTGAGAATTTCACTCGAGATCTCCAATTAGGCATATAGAGATCTTGACATCTCGATAAGTATAATGACTTATCGAGATCTCTAATGCTCTAGTGAATTTGACTTATAGAGGTCTCTGAGTTCTCGAATAAAAATTTGGCTTGTCGAGATCTCTCAGCATCATGTCTTCACTTTGACTTATCGACAACTTAGAGTTCTCTAGTGAATTTTGACTTACCAATATCTCTGAGTTCTCTAGTGAACTTTGACATATTGATAACTCAGAGTTCTCTAATGAATGTAGACTTGTCGATAACTCTGAGTTCTCTAGTGAAGAAATGACTTGTCGATATCTTCAACCTTCATATCTTCTTGACTTGTCGATATCTCTCTGAGTTCTCTAATAGCTTTCCTGACTTCTTGATAAGTCATTTGGAGTTCTCGAATGACTTCTCTATAACACTAAATCTATGACTTGTAGAGATCTTGACTTAGAGTATTTTTAACCAAACAGATTAAAGCAGGCTACTATAGATATAGCACTAGTGTTGTCACACATAATAGGAATTTTGTGTAACACTAGGCCATAATCCATTAGCTGATTTCTAATCCAAAGCACTTGGGCACAATAACTTCCAGCAGCTATATATTCAGCTTCAGCTGTGGAAGTTGATATAAATTGTTATTTCTGGCTATACCAGAATTTAAGTCTTTGTCCAAGAAATTGACAAGTTCTACTAGTGCTCTTCCTGTCAAACCTACATTCAGCAAAATCTGCATCTGTGTAACCAACAGCTTCAAAACCAGTTCCCTTAGGATACCATAATCCCAAGTTAGGAGTTCCCTTCAAGTATCTGAAAATCCTTTTAACAACCATCAAATGTGATTCTTTTGGATTGGCTTGAAATCTTGCACACAGATATTTTACAAACATGATGTCTGGTCTGCTTGCTGTTAAATAAAGCAATGATCCAATCATCCCTCTATAGCTTGAGATATCTACACTCTTGCCCTTTTTGTCTTCATCCAACTTTGTTGCAGTAGACATAGGTGTAGAAGCAGGTGAACAGTCAACCATACCAAATTTCTTTAATAAGTCCTTGACATACTTGGTTTGGCTGATGAAGATTCCATCATTTCTTTGACTAACTTGAAGTCCAAGAAACTAACTTAATTCTCTTATCATGCTCATTTCATATTCACTCTGCATAAGCTTAGAGAATCTTTGGCACAACTTCTCATTAGTAGATCCAAAAATAATATCATCTACATATATCTGGACTAGAATCATGTCATTACCATGGTTTTTGTAGAAGAGAGTTTTATGTATTCTTCCTCTAGTAAAACCATGTTTAAGCAGAAATTCTGACAATGTATCATACCAAGCTCTAGGTGCCTGCTTTAATCCATATAGAGCCTTGAGCAGTTTATACACAAAATTTGGAAATTCCGGATATTCAAAGCCAGGTGGCTATTGCACATAAACTTCTACTTCTAGCTCACCATTCAGGAAGGCACTCTTGACATCCAATTGATACACTTTAAAATTTGAGTGTGCAGCAAATGCTAGAAAGATTCTTATTGCTTCAAGTCTTGCAACTGGAGCAAAAGTTTCATCATAATTAATTCCTTCCTCTTGTGAGTAGCCTTTTACAACCAACCTTGCTTTGTTCCTGGTAACCATACCATTTTCATCCATCTTGTTCCTGTACACCCACTTTGTTCCAATTATACTTCTATTCTTTGGTGCAAGAACTAACTCCCAAACTTTATTTCTTTCAAACTGATTGAGCTCTTCTTGCATAGCAGATATCCAATCAGGGTCCATGAGAGTTTCTTCAGTTTTCTTGGGCTCAACTTGAGATAGAAAGCATGCATGTAGGCACTCATTAGCAGTTGCACTCCTAGTCCTTACACCAGCATTAGGATCACCAATTATTGTATTAGGATTGTAACTTCTATCCCATTTCCTGGTGTGAGTTTGTTGACTGGTGCCTTCATTATTTTCTTCATTATTTGTATGATTTGTAGATTCTTCTTCTCTTTCTCCCCATGAGTTTATGCTATCAAAATCAGGTGTTTGAGATGAGTTTCCATTCCCTTGATTCTCTTGTCCTGTAGATTCTTCATTAAGCATTTGTCGTGCACTGACTTCATCATCACCATCAGAATCACTATCAATGTTGAGGTTTTCAAATATAAGGGCTTCATTTTCATCAAGGCATTCCAAGCCTGAACACTTGTCATCATCAAAAGTCATATATGTGCTTTCCATAATTTTCTTTTGATCTAACATATAAACCTTGTAGGCAGTTCTCTCCAATGAATATCCCAGAAAAATTGCTTCAAAAACTTTTGAGTCAAATTTTCCCATATATTCAGAGTTGTCTTTCAAAATGTAACACTTTCTTTTCAAACACATGAAGATGCTTTACAGTAGGCTTTCTCTTAGACATGATTGAGTAAGGTGATTTTCCATGTGCCTTGTTAATGAGGTATCTGTTCTGAGTGTAATATGCAGTGTTAACAGCCTCTTCCCAGAAACTTGTTGGCAGTTTGGCATCTTGCAGCATTGTTCTAGCAGCTTCAACTAATGTTTTGTTCTTTTTTTTAACTATTACATTTTATTGAGGTGTTCTAGCAGCTGAGAATTCTTGAACAATACCCTTGCTTTTACAAAATTCACTCAATGTTGTATTTCTGAATTCTGTCCCATTATCACTTCTCAATCTTTTTACACAATTGTAATCTTCAGCCTGTTTTTCTATCTTCTTGATGTGCTCAATTATGATGTGTGGAGTTTCATCTTTAGAGTACATGAACTCTACCCAAGTGTATCTTGAGAAATCTTCCACCATCACAAGTGCATATTTGTTCCTTGAAATTGATAAGACATTTACTGGCCCAAACAAGTCCATGTGAATAAGTTGCAATGGTGCACTTATAGAATTCACAGTTTTTGATTTATGACTTGATCTTTTCATTTTTCCTTTCTGACAAGCTTCACAGACCTCAATTTGAGTAAATTCCAGTTTGGGCATGTCTCTTACTAACTCCTTTTTGACCAAGGTGTTAATTGCCTTGAAATTCAAGTGAGACAGCTTTTTATGCCAAAGCTTGCTTTGTTCTCCTGATGTCTTGGTGTAGAAGCAACAAATGTCATCCTTATTTGTTGAGTCCAAGTCTGCAGTAAACAAGCTTCCTTTCCTTACTCCTTTTAGAGCAACTTCACCAGTTTCCTTGCTGATAAAAGTGTATTCTTCTTTATTCAATAAAAATTCATAACCTTTGTCTGCAAATTGGATAACACTTAGAAGATTCACTTCAAGACCAGCTACCAGTGCTACATCATTAATGACAATATTTTCAGAAACAATTTTGCCATATCCCATTTTGAATCCTTTGCTGTTGTCTCCAAAGGTCACCAAAGGGCCAGCTTTCTCCTCAATCTGTGATAGAAGGGCTTTATCACCTGTCATATGCCTGGAACATCCACTGTCTATGATCTAGATGACTTTCTTCACTTTTCCCTGCACACAATGAGTTTTAAGTGTGTTTAGCAACCCAAGTAGTGTTGGGTACTTTCTTCTTGTTAACTGATTTAGCAGAAGTAGAATGAGTAGTTTCAGATAAAATAGAGTTCAATGATTGTTATGCATTTTCCCTATCTGATGTAGACCCATTGTTTGTTTCTTTAAGGTCTACTCTCAGTTTGTGGCAACTCTTCATCACTTTCAAGTTACAAGGGATTCAGTCAAACTTGTCACATAATGAGTAGGGATCATTTGAATCTGCTTCATTGTATTTGCATGCTCCTTCAGTTGGCTTGCTAACAACCTTTTTACAAAGGTGAGTTAGATGATTTATAGAGCCACATTTTTTACACTTCTTTCTAGGAGCATCTGCAACATAAGAAAAATTATTGCTTTTGTTTATCCCTATTTTCCCATTTCTATTTTTCTTTTTCTTTCTTGCATCTTCAGTTTTAGTTTCTTTAACAGGTGTCTTGGGACTTTGTTTGTGCATGAGCTTCTCTTCAGTATTGGAAGACTGAGTTGATTTTTCAGTTTTCTTCTCTTTATCCTCATCAGCAATTTCTTGCTTGATAATCAATTCTTCTTCACTGAAGTTGACTTCACATGCTTTGAATATAGGTGCATTAACCTCTTTCAAGAAGGTTGGAGCATTTTTAGTTTTCTTTGCTTTCCCTTTGTCACCTACAGTCTTCTTTTTGTCATGCATAACATCATAGTCAAGGCCAATAGCAATGTTTGCACATGTCTTGTTTTTCTCATGGTACTGTCCAACCAGTTAAGATGTATTTCTGAAAGATTTCAGCTTCACTTCATTCTTTTCCAGCTTCTCCCTTAGCACTGCTTCAATTTCATTTGCACACTTGAGCTTGTTCTTTAGATATGTATTTTTTTGTTTTAAAGCTTCAAGCTCCACCAACAACAATTCAGTTTCTTGTTTTTCATTCTCAAGCTTCTCATTCATTTTTGTCAATCTGCTCACTTCTTCATTTGCAACCACCATGCTTGTATGAATGTGAAACATCTATATGCTCATCTTTTCAACAGTTTCCTTATATTGATTTACATTTAAATCAATGGTGGTAAGAGTTGGTACCTGTGATTTAGATGAGGATAATTCCCTTTACTCCAAGGCCATGAATGCATAATTTCCAAATTCTTCATCTTCATTATTTTCAGAGTCATCCCAACTTTTACCCTCCGTAATATAAGCTTTGGTTTGTTGTTTCTTCAGAAGAGCTTCATACTATGCTTCAAGTTCAAGATAAGCTTTATCCTTCTTTGCTTTCTTGGGTTTCCTGCATTCTGTAACAAAGTGGCCTAGTTCATCACAATTGAAGCACCTTATCTTAGATCTGTCAACAGATCCAGTTTTGTAGCCATTTTTGCTATCAGAATTGTACTTCCCTTTTTCTTTCCAGCTGCTATTTTTTTTGAAAGACTGTCCATTACTCTTGAAGTATCTTGGCTTCTTTACTCTAATATTAGAGAATTTTCTAGCCAAATAGGCCATTGACTGATCTAGCTCATCCAGTTCTTCAAGAGTGTAGAACTCATCTTTTTCCAATTCCAGAATGACTTGTTCCTGTGAATCATTTGTTCTTTGCTCACTGGTTGAGGCAATTGGAGTTTGAGATCTTGGTTCATCATTAGTTGTTTGGCTTTCATTTATAATTAAAGCATTTGAGCCATCTACAACATGTCCTGTTAGGTCCCAATGTGTTTGTAGAAGGGGGGGTTGAATACAAACAGTACCGAATAATCGAATTAAATACGGAATAAAAAATGTGAAACAAAATTCAAGTTAAATAAAAATATTATTAAACTTGAAAGGTGTTACAACAACTGTATCGATTACAAGGTATTAATCTCAAATCAATTATCACAAATCTAGAATAAATTCGACATGAACTTTTTCTATTTTTACAATAATTAGAATCAAATGCTAAACGCGATTTGAGATTAAGTTCTAGGGATTTTGATCCGCTAGATTGTTGCACAAGAACAAGATAAAGATTTCTAATTGATTGGATTTAACTTTACAATCTAGAAATTTAATCTTGAAGTATTGCAGAGAAGAATAAAATGTTTGCTGCGGCTGCTATGTTCTTGTTCTGTGTTTTTTTTGTTGGATTTGATATTCTTGATTGTGAATGTATTGCTGCTTCTGTCTTTATGTAATCAACCGAATAGAATTGACCTGGCAAGACAATCCTGAGCTCAGCAAGACAATCGATAGGACTATCCTTAGAACTAGCAAGACAATCAGAATGAACTAGCAAGACTTTCGGTATGACAATCAATTGTCATACCGATTGTCATAGTAGTTCAAGCAGATTATTTTTGCTGAATTAATAAGTGATTTTAATCTAATAATAATTCTGGTAAGACAATCAACTGAATTAGCATGACTTTCGGTATGACTATTGATTGTCATACCGATTGTCATACTAATACAATCAGTTGTCTTTTTGGAATTAAAACAGATTTTAACCAATTAAAAATTCTGAAAATTCTAGATATTAATTCAGAATTAATTAATCAATTAATTTAATTAATCAATAAATTAATCTTTGCAGATATAATTTGTTACGACCGACATTTTATGTAATATTATTTGTGAATTTGGTATAATATTAAGTCAAATGAAAATATATTCAATGATTGTACGTTTGTGTGAGTGAAAATTTCTGCATTATAAATTTGCTTTGGGTAGTATATGATTTTTCAAAGCAAGAGTTTATTTAATTTCTTTATTTTTGATTTATAAGGAATATTCTAAGCTTTGGAAAAATCTTCTTTTAAAAGGCATTTTGTTCACAAATTTTGAAAATGATTTTATAAAGTCTCTAAAAATACAAGTTAATTTATGGTATAAATTTTATAATTTTTGAACTTGTATTTTATTTTATAAAAATAAATCATTATAAATTTTAGTTGTCATATTTATCAAATTAAATGAATAACCTTGCATGCAAACTCTCTTCTATTTAATCAAAGGGCAAAGAAGACATTCTCAACCCCACTAACTCACATTTTGCTAACCAATTTACCCCTTTACCCTTGCATGCAAATCTACCTAACTATATTGGAGGGTTACTCTTGTAAAATCTCAAACCCACTCACATTATAGTCAAATCAATGCATAAAAACAAGTCCAAGAAGTGATCATCACCTCACTTCACCCCACCACTTCACTCTCTTCTCCCTCCCTCCTCCCTCACCTCTCGGTTTTTCCCCTCCCCTCTCGGCAACCACCAAAACCGAGCCCCATCCCCTTCTTTCTTCAACTCTCACTCAAACAATTATCTTATATCCAAGTAATTTTACTCCCTATATGTTATTCTTATATATATTTCAAAAGTTTAGAGTGAAAAACCTATGTTTTGACCTTGCATGGTGATGTTTTTGTTAAGCTCAAAGTGAACCTCCTTGATTCTTGTGAATCTAAGGCTTTCACCATGAGATATAGTATCATAGGGTCAAGAATGGCTAGACATAAGAGTGTTACACTTATGAAATGTTGTTCTTACCCTAATCCATTCGGCCATGACTTGATAGGAGCCGAATGGATGGTGTTTTGTTGCCTTGTTACATTTTTGTGTATTTTGTGATGATAACGTGAATTTTATAGTAAAAGCTTGATAAAACCCTTTTGCATGCTAGTTGATCATTTAGTTGTAATCCATGTTAGGCTTGCATGTTGAATTATGATAAAAATTTATTTGGAAATCATGTTGCTTTGGCTTGAAAGATCCGAAAGCATGCATGCATGTAAATCACTTTTGATTTTTTTTGGAAGTTTTGATCATTTAGATTCATGTTGTTAGTGAGCCTTAATTTCAGTAGGAATAATGTATTAATATTGATTTATACTTCTTATTGCATGGTAATAATTCGTGGTTATCTATTATAAAAAAAATATATATCTTGTTGCTTCAAGAGCATAAAGGTTTGTGATTTGTAAAGAGTAGTCTCTTTTGTTTTGCCATAGTTGCACCTTAGGTAAGGATGATCTCACCAAGGTTATTTTGAGAAAAAGGGAGTTAGTTCAGTAGAATACCATGTATAAGTCTTTGTTTAAGTTTTGAGTTGTTGTTAGATAGGTTTGTCAAGTCAAAGCCTTGGAAAAATGAGAGTTATAGTTTCTGCAGAAAAATCAGTTTAGTACCCTGAGGTTTAGAGTGAGTTTTGACCATGTCATTGATGTGCACTTTGAGGCCCAAGCTACCAGAAGTTAGTATGGGGAGTATATAATAGGTTTTAGGAGTTGGTTGGAGGTTTGCATGCCATTTGGTTAGGTGCACAAGTAGAATAACAAAATCTGTCCAGCAGGGGACAGTTTTGTTGCAACTTAGAAATAGGGAGATTTGGTCATGTCATGGGTAGGCCCTCATTAGGCCCAATTGGGCCTTAGTTAGAGGGTATGTCAGAGAAGTTTTTCCAACCATAGTTCATAGGATATGAGCTAGAACCATGTGTCACAAGATAATTCAAGTCAGGGCATTTTCTGCCCAGAAAAACAGGGGAACCTTGGACTTTTAGCTTAGGCCCAAGAAGGCCCAAGCCAGGCCTTTGAGCCACATCAAGCTTGTGAGATGCCCTTAAGTCAGGAGAGTCTTGTGTAAAAATTTTGAAGAAAAACTTGTAGTTTAAGAGTGTCTAATGCACTCAAGAAACCTTAGTTACCATTCTGAAATTTGCACCAGTGAGCACTTTCACTTATCACATAGCTTTAGAACACTTAGAAGTGAGTATTAGGTCGACCACCATAGTTGTAAGATAGTATAAGGTCAGTAGAGCAAAAGGCACAAGTGAGGGTCAATAGGTTTTGGATAATTTAGGAAAGGCACATTGAGTTAGGAAGCCCAAATTTGAATACTTTGTTTAGTTAGCGACCAAGTGACTTAAGTGGTGAGTCGAGATCATCCAAGCCTAGTGTGGCATTATGGTGTATATGATGTTATTTGGTATTAATATACTATATGTGATTATGTGGCTACGTGTGTACATTTGAAAATATAATGGTGGATATGAATTAAGTGCGTATAGGCCTAAGTGCCATCCATGTTTAATTTCGGGTTGTAAATTGGTTAAGATGGTAAGAATATATTATAATGAGGATTATTATTATTTATGTAGGATCTCGAGACGAGGGAAAACTTGCCATAAAAGTCGAGTGAAGCTCCAGTTGTTGCTCCTACCAGTCAGACCAGACCAGTCTATCTCAAGGCAAGTGATTCAACTTGACCTTCGTATTTACTGTAAACAGTTCATATATATATCGATGCAATTATCCTGAGTCATTTTGATATATTTAAATCAAGCGTATCTTTTGTTTATCTTTGAGTTACATAGAGATGCCATGAACCCTCGAGTACGTATTGCAAGTAGTTCAAAAGTCTTTCATGATAGTTTAATGCCATGATAAAATAGAGATTTGTTATAATACTTTATTGATCCTTTTGATTATCATGCTATTGATCCCTGAGAAATCTTGATATTGCACCCTGATGCTTTGATTCAACTCTTGAAATAACCTCGATAGAACCTTTATCTTAATACCTAAAAGCCAATCATTTCTTAAATTCATTCATGATTGTTTGATAACCCTATCCTTACCCTAAAGCTTGATACCCTGTTATATCTTGAGCTGATGATCACTTTCTTTATATTTTAACACCTCTATCCTATTGGAACCAGTGATGCTTATCTTCTTGATGTTCTAATACCTATACCTTGTCTACAACCATTGCTTTAAGCCTAGTTTGGCATTACTCTTTCATATTATCCAATAGCCTTGCTCAATTTCCTTGTCAAAGTTCTTGTTTATGGAAACCTCTCAATTACCCTAATATAGTAAAGTCTAGTGGATCATGGCCCTGAGATTTAGTGTCATATTTCCAGTGTTTCAAGTTGATCTATAATCCCTTGATAAAAATGATTACAGTCGAAAGAGATTTTGTCATAAATCGGCATCAGTTTTTAAAATGATTAAAATGTGGATTTTTCAGTCCCAAAGGGGGATAAATGTTTTCTTTGAATGGTGGATCTGGACTGAGACGCGAGTCCTTTCCATACTTATATTAGGCTTAAAAGTTGCCTAGGGATTCCCAATAATGTTTTAGAACCCAGCGAGGTTCGGGATTACTTCGCGGCTGATCACCGGCTGTAATCCGTAGCGTCATAAAATGATTTTGATTAAGAATGATTTTAAAATTGTTTTGATGCAAGCAAAATGATGCCAACTCACATAAGTTTTATCTCTCGTTATCATTGATTATGTCTTTCCATTGTCATTCCTAAAGGTATATCTCGATTTATGTTTTGCGTTGTACTGATAGCACTTGTTGAGCTTTTGGCTCACTTCTTGCTTTACCCTGATATTACAGCTAGCAGCTATGGTTAGATTCAAGCAGACTGCCCGTAAGACCTGTGATGCTGATGCTTATGTTCGAGCTCAGGTAGAATAAGTAATAATAGCTGTGAGGATTCGGTATTTGTAATCAGATGTAATAGCTGGTAGTGATGGGCTGTTCCAAACCCTAAACTGTAAGATCTTGGATTGGTTGTGTATCCTTCATTAAAATGATGTAATAGCTATATTTATTTCGCTATTTAAGTTGGGGGTGTGACAGGTTTTGGTATCAGAGCTACGGTTTAGAGTCCCTGGACAGCCCAAATAGGTTATAGGATTTGTGTGTAGGTTATAGATATTATGCGAGAGAGTAGGTTAAGTAAATTATTATTAATACTCCTCTTATTGGTTGTCAGCAAAGGGCGCATTCCTCGTCATCCTCTGGGTCGGACGACACTATTGCTTTCTCCGTGTATGCTGAGTTGAGGCGCGAGTTCGACATGCTTCAGGGCAAGTACGACCGACTGATAGACCGACTGAAGAACGTGTATCCGGACAGCCGAAACTACGAAGGGAAGCCCAAGGAGCAGATGATTGCGAGACTTGAGACCTTGGTTCAGTACGTCAACACTAAGCTTGAGGAGATGCCAGCACACCGGGACCGTACCAGCCAGTATGTCATTCAGATGGTGGCGGATGAGCTCCAGAGCATTGTGAAGACGCTTCGAGAGGAAAAGACTACCAAGCCCCGTTCAGATGGAGTGGAGCCTTAGTTCTTTCCATTTACCTTTCATGTTGTTGTACTATCAGACTCTATGGAATCCCCAGTTGTTTCCGTCTTTCCTTTAAATAAGCCTGTTATTCCTAGAATCAGACTATGTCCCAATCCTATGTACTGTGACCTTTAAAAATTTCAATAATTATGTGCTATTGTTCCATTTGCTCTCAACTGTTATTTTATGTTTTTATCATCATATCTGCTTAATTTGGAAACTTGACCCCATATGTAAATGAGAATGCCATGCGATACCCTCGAATCATTTTATCATTCATATCTGTTATGACACAACTCTTATTTCAGGATCATGCCTCCCAAAAAGAAGAACCCAACAACCACCTTCACCACAGACCCAAACATTCTTCGACTACTGAAAACCTTGCAACAGCAAACCAATGCTATAGCTCAACAACAACTAACTCTTCAACAACGAATTGAAAACCAAGATAACCGTGAGCCACACCAACCACCTGAACCACCAGTACCACCTAGACAAATTGTCACTTTCAAAGCTTTTCAGAATATGAATCCACCTGTATTTCATGATACCACTGATCCAGTGATAGCAAACACATGGATCAAGGAGATGGAAAGGGCTTTTGAGTTGGTACAGTTAGGAGACGATCAGAAGACGCCGTATGCCACTTACTTCTTGAAGGGAGAAGTCATCTATTGGTGGGAATCAGTAAAAGCTATGGAAGTCACTCAGTAGGTTTCTTGGGAGAGATTTAAGAAGTTATTTCTGGACAAGTATTACCCTAAGTACATGCAGAATCAGATGGAGCTAAAATTTCTCGAGTTAAAGCAAGGGAACATGACTGTACTGGAATATGAGAAGAAGTTCACTGAGTTGTCAAGGTTTGTGACAAAGTATACTAGCACTGAGGAAGAAAAAGCAAAGAAATTTCAACAAGGATTGGAGCCTTGGATCAGAGATAGGGTGGCTATGTTTGAGCTTGAAACTTATACGGGAGTAGTACAGAAAGCTGCTCTGATTGAGAATAATGGGATGCAGTCAAGGAAAGAGAGGGATAACAAGAAGAGGAAGGTTCCATTTTATGGAGAAAAGTCTGAAGCTGGAAGTTCGCAAGATCGGAATGTAAAGAGGATTGGTTTCCAGAAGGGCGGAAATTTTCAAAGGAAGGGAAATTTGGGCAAAAGGCAAGAATCAAAAGGGAACAATCAGGCAAGCCAAGGGCAAGTTGGAGAAAACAGGTTCCAGAGGCCAGAATGCAAGCACTGTGGAAGAAGGCACCCCGGAGTATGCAATAAGCTGAGTATGACCTGTTATAGGTGCAATCAGAAGGGACATTTGGCAAACGAGTGCAAGATGCCGAAGCCAGGAGTTACGTGTTACAAGTGTGGGAAGACTGGACACATGGCTAGGGAGTGTAAGGCAACAGGACCAGTCAGAGCTCTGATGAACGTGGCAAGTACCAGTGCAAGCGTGCCAGCTGAGGTATTGGCATTACCTCCACCACCCGCACCAACCCCGCAAGCAACAGCAAGGACATTTGATCTAAAGATGAAAGATGCTGTTCAGAATTCTGAGGTGATAGCAGGTACACTTTTATTCAATAATGTCAAAGCTAAAGTATTGATTGATTCGGGAGCAACAAGATCTTTCATATCAGAATCTTTTGTTGATAAGCTCCAATGTGATAAAACGGTTATGAGTGAGGTAGTAAATGTGGTAATTGCGAACCAAGAGAAGATTCCTGTGAATCAATTTTGTCCAAAATGTGAGATTGATATTTCGGGATATAAGTTCTCAGCCGACTTGATACTCTTCAAGCTGGGAGAGTTTGATATAATTTTAGGAATGGATTGGTTAGGAGAGAATAGCGCTCAGATAAATTGTAAGACCAAGAGAGTGTATTTAAAGACGAAGAGTGGAGAGAAGGTAGTATTTAAGGGGCAGAGGCAAGAGCAACTATTTCTTACAATTATTCAGGCTAAGAAGTTACTTAGAAAAGGTTGTGAGTCGTTCCTAGCATATGTAGTGGATTCAGAGAGAGGCAGCCCCAGCATGGAAGATATTCCTGTAGTTAATGAGTTCCCCGATGTGTTTCCCGACGAACTACCAGGCTTACCACCAGATCGACAAATTGAGTTCGAGATCAACCTTGCTCCAGGCACGGAACCAGTTTCAAAGGCTCCGTATAGGATGGCACCAGCAGAAATGAAAGAGTTGGTGAGCCAGCTACAAGAATTATTGGATAAGGGAGTGATACGACCAAGTACGTCGCCATGGGGAGCACCTGTTCTCTTTGTGAAGAAGAAAGATGGGAGTATGCGTCTATGCATAGATTACCGGGAGTTGAATAAAGTAACGATCAAGAACCGCTACCCGCTACCAAGGATAGATGACCTTTTTGATCAGTTAAAGGGAGCAAAATGCTTTTCGAAGATTGATTTGAGATCGGGATACCATCAATTAAAGATCAAGGAAGAAGATATTCCCAAGACCGCATTTAGGACCAGATATGGGCATTATGAATTCCTAGTAATACCGTTTGGATTGACCAACGCTCCGGCCGCATTTATGGATCTGATGAATCGAGTATTTAAGAAGTATTTGGATAAATTTGTCGTGGTATTTATTGATGACATCCTTATTTATTCTAAGTCGGAAGAAGAACATAAGCAGCACCTCTGGATAGCATTGGAGATACTCCGACAAGAGAAGTTGTATGCCAAGTTTACCAAATGTGAGTTTTGGTTAAAGGAAGTTCAATTTTTGGGGCATGTTATTGGAAATGAGGGAGTTAAAGTGGATCCGGCAAAGATTGAGGCAGTTATGAGTTGGGAGAGGCCAAAGACTCCTACGGAAGTGCGAAGTTTTCTAGGATTGGCCGGATACTATAGAAGATTCGTCAAGGATTTCTCGAAGATCGCCACGCCATTGACCAAGTTAACCAGAAAGAATCAAAAGTTTGAATGGAGTGCAGAATGTGAAAATAGCTTTCAAGAGTTAAAACAGAAGTTGGTAACAACTCCGGTGTTGGTACTTCCAGATGATCAAGGGAATTTTGTAATATTCAGCGACGCTTCACATAAGGGTTTGGGTTGTGTGTTGATGCAACACAGTAAGGTAATAGCATATGCGTCAAGACAGTTGAAGCCGCACGAGTTAAAGTATCCGACGCATGACTTGGAACTATCCGCCATAGTGTTCGCACTCAAGATTTGGAGACACTATCTCTATGGAGAGAAGTGTGAAATCTACACGGATCACAAGAGTTTAAAGTACATTTTTACTCAGAAAGAGCTCAATATGAGGCAGAGGAGATGGCTGGAATTAATCAAGGACTATGACTGTTCGATAAATTACCATCCTGGAAAGGCGAACGTAGTGGCCGATGCGCTGAGTCGGAAGGAGAGATTGAATATGATGATAACATCAAAAGAGTTATCTGAAGAAATCGGAAAATTGGAATTGGAACTTTGTGCTTATGGGAAAGTCAAAGAAGTTTGTCGTGCAATGACCTTTCAGCCAACACTAATGGAAAAGATAAAGAAGTGTCAAGAGAAAGTAATGGAAAAAGAGAAAAATCAGTTATCTGGAGAAGAGATTAATACTAAAAGGGATGAGCAAGGAATACTAAGGTTTTCATCCAGAATATGGATTCCTCATGTACCTGAATTAAAGAATAAGATCCTCCGTGAAGCCCACCATTCGAAATTTTCAATCCACCCGGGAAGCACCAAGATGTATCAAGACTTAAAGAAGAACTTTTGGTGGCCAAATATGAAGTGAGACGTGGCAGAATGGGTTGCGAAGTGCTATACTTGTCAGAAAGTAAAGGCAGAACATCAACGACCAAGCGGATTAATTCAGCCCCTGAAGATTCCAGAATGGAAATGGGAAAATATCGCTATGGACTTTATAGTAGGACTACCGCGAACAAAATCCGGACATGACGCAATATGGGTTATAATTGATCGTCTTACGAAGTCGGCGCATTTCCTTCCAATAAATGAGAAGTCGTCACTGGACAAGTTGGTTCATCTGTATGTGCACGAAATCGTATTAAGGCATGGAGTACCCGTATCAATAGTTTCAGACAGAGATCCCCGATTTAACTCGAGATTCTGGAAGCAATTCCAGGAATGTCTTGGCACGAAGTTGAATATGAGCACGGCGTATCACCCGCAGACTGATGGTCAGAGCGAAAGGACGATTCAAACAATCGAAGACATGTTGCGCAGTTGTGCAATCGATTTTGCAGGAAGTTGGGATGACCACCTGCCATTGATTGAATTCTCATATAACAATAGCTATCATTCCAGTATCGGCATGCCACCATATGAAGCTTTGTACGGGCGAAAATGTAGATCACCAACAAGTTGGGATGAAGTAGGAGAAGGAAGAATTCTCGGCTCAGAATTGGTACAACAGTTTCATGACTCAGTCAAGTTAATTCAGAAAAGGTTGCTTGCTGCTCAAGATAGACAGAGGAAGTATGCGGATCCAGCGCGTAAGGATGTTCAATTCCAAATTGGCGAAGCTGTGTTGCTAAAGGTGTCACCTAGGAAAGGGTTGATGAGATATGGCAAGAAAGGAAAGTTAGCACCTAGATACATAGGTCCTTTTGAGATTTTGAGTCAAGTAGGAAAGGTGGCCTACGAGTTGGCCTTACCACCTCAGTATCGGCATGTGCATAATGTGTTCCATGTGTCGTTACTTAAGAAATATAATCCTGACACTAGCCATGTGATAGAATATGAACCCGTAGAAATTCAGGCAGACCTGTCATTTGTGGAGCAACCGGTTAAAATACTCGACTGGCAAGTAAAGAGTCTTAGAAATAAGTCAGTAAAGTTAGTAAAAGTACTTTGGAGGAACCCTAAGGTCGAAGAGTCGACTTGGGAGTTAGAGTCTGATATGCGTTCCCGGTATCCTCATCTGTTCTCTTAGATTCTGGGGACAGAATCCCTTAAGGGGGAGAGGATGTTACGACCGGCATTTTATGTAATATTATTTGTGAATTTGGTATAATATTAAGTCAAATGAAAATATATTCAATGATTGTACGTTTGTGTGAGTGAAAATTTCTGCATTATAAATTTGCTTTGGGTAGTATATGATTTTTCAAAGCAAGAGTTTATTTAATTTCTTTATTTTTGATTTATAAGGAATATTCTAAGCTTTGGAAAAATCTTCTTTTAAAAGGCATTTTGTTCACAAATTTTGAAAATGATTTTATAAAGTCTCTAAAAATACAAGTTAATTTATGGTATAAATTTTATAATTTTTGAACTTGTATTTTATTTTATAAAAATAAATCATTATAAATTTTAGTTGTCATATTTATCAAATTACATGAATAACCTTGCATGCAAACTCTCTTCTATTTAATCAAAGGGCAAAGAAGACATTCTCAACCCCACTAACTCACATTTTGCTAACCAATTTACCCCTTTACCCTTGCATGCAAATCTACCTAACTATATTGGAGGGTTACTCTTGTAAAATCTCAAACCCACTCACATTATAGTCAAATCAATGCATAAAAACAAGTCCAAGAAGTGATCATCACCTCACTTCACCCCACCACTTCACTCTCTTCTCCCTCCCTCCTCCCTCACCTCTCGGTTTTTCCCCTCCCCTCTCGGCAACCACCAAAACCGAGCCCCATCCCCTTCTTTCTTCAACTCTCACTCAAATAATTATCTTATATCCAAGTAATTTTACTCCCTATATGTTATTCTTATATATATTTCAAAAGTTTAGAGTGAAAAACCTATATTTTGACCTTGCATGGTGATGTTTTTGTTAAGCTCAAAGTGAACCTCCTTGATTCTTGTGAATCTAAGGCTTTCACCATGAGATATAGTATCATAGGGTCAAGAATGGCTAGACATAAGAGTGTTACACTTATGAAATGTTGTTCTTACCCTAATCCATTCGGCCATGACTTGATAGGAGCCGAATGGATGGTGTTTTGTTGTCTTGTTACATTTTTGTGTATTTTGTGATGATAACGTGAATTTTATAGTAAAAGCTTGATAAAACCCTTTTGCATGCTAGTTGATCATTTAGTTGTAATCCATGTTAGGCTTGCATGTTGAATTATGATAAAAATTTATTTGAAAATCATGTTGCTTTGGCTTGAAAGATCCGAAAGCATGCATGCATGTAAATCACTTTTGATTTTTTTTGGAAGTTTTGATCATTTAGATTCATGTTGTTAGTGAGCCTTAATTTCAGTAGGAATAATGTATTAATATTGATTTATACTTCTTATTGCATGGTAATAATTCGTGGTTATCTATTATAAAAAAAATATATATCTTGTTGCTTCAAGAGCATAAAGGTTTGTGATTTGTAAAGAGTAGTCTCTTTTGTTTTGCCATAGTTGCACCTTAGGTAAGGATGATCTCACCAAGGTTATTTTGAGAAAAAGGGAGTTAGTTCAGTAGAATACCATGTATAAGTCTTTGTTTAAGTTTTGAGTTGTTGTTAGATAGGTTTGTCAAGTCAAAGCCTTGGAAAAATGAGAGTTATAGTTTCTGCAGAAAAATCAGTTTAGTACCCTGAGGTTTAGAGTGAGTTTTGGCCATGTCATTGATGTGCACTTTGAGGCCCAAGCTACCAGAAGTTAGTATGGGGAGTATATAATAGGTTTTAGGAGTTGGTTGGAGGTTTGCATGTCATTTGGTTAGGTGCACAAGTAGAATAACAAAATCTGTCCAGCAGGGGACAGTATTGTTGCAACTTAGAAATAGGGAGATTTGGCCATGTCATGGGTAGGCCCTCATTAGGCCCAATTGGGCCTTAGTTAGAGGGTATGTCAGAGAAGTTTTTCCAACCATAGTTCATAGGATATGAGCTAGAACCATGTGTCACAAGATAATTCAAGTCAGGGAATTTTCTGTCCAGAAAAACAGGGGAACCTTGGACTTTTAGCTTAGGCCCAAGAAGGCCCAAGCCAGGCCTTTGAGCCACATCAAGCTTGTGAGATGCCCTTAGGTCAGGAGAGTCTTGTGTAAAAATTTTGAAGAAAAACTTGTAGTTTAAGAGTGTCTAATGCACTCAAGAAACCTTAGTTACCATTCTGAAATTTGCACCAGTGAGCACTTTCACTTATCACATAGCTTTAGAACACTTAGAAGTGAGTATTAGGTCGACCACCATAGTTGTAAGATAGTATAAGGTCAGTAGAGAAAAAGGCACAAGTGAGGGTCAATAGGTTTTGGATAATTTAGGAAAGGCACATTGAGTTAGGAAGCCCAAATTTGAAGACTTTGTTTAGTTAGCGACCAAGTGACTTAAGTGGTGAGTCGAGATCATCCAAGCCTAGTGTGACATTATGGTGTATATGATGTTATTTGGTATTAATATATGATATGTGATTATGTGGCTACGTGTGTACATTTGAAAATATAATGGTGGATATGAATTAAGTGCGTATAGGCCTAAGTGCCATCCATGTTTAATTTCGGGTTGTAAATAGGTTAAGATGGTAATAATATATTATAATGAGGATTATTATTATTTATGTAGGATCTCGAGACGAGGGAAAACTTGCCATAAAAGTCGAGTGAAGCTCCAGTTGTTGCTCCTACCAGTCAGACCAGACCAGTCTATCTCAAGGCAAGTGATTCAACTTGACCTTCGTATTTACTGTAAACAGTTCATATATATATCGATGCAATTATCCTGAGTCATTTTGATATATTTAAATCAAGCGTATCTTTTGTTTATCTTTGAGTTACATAGAGATGCCATGAACCCTCGAGTACGTATTGCAAGTAGTTCAAAAGTCTTTCATGATAGTTTAATGCCATGATAAAATAGAGATTTGTTATAATACTTTATTGATCCTTTTGATTATCATGCTATTGATCCCTGAGAAATCTTGATATTGCACCCTGATGCTTTGATTCAACTCTTGAAATAACCTCGATAGAAACTTTATCTTGATACCTAAAAGCCAATCATTTCTTAAATTCATTCATGATTGTTTGATAACCCTATCCTTACCCTAAAGCTTGATACCCTGTTATATCTTGAGCTGATGATCACTTTCTTTATATTTTAACACCTCTATCCTATTGGAACCAGTGATGCTTATCTTCTTGATGTTCTAATACCTATACCTTGTCTACAACCATTGCTTTAAGCCTAGTTTGGCATTACTCTTTCATATTATCCAATAGCCTTGCTCAATTTCCTTGTCAAAGTTCTTGTTTATGGAAACCTCTCAATTACCCTAATATAGTAAAGTCTAGTGGATCATGGCCCTGAGATTTAGTGTCATATTTCCAGTGTTTCAAGTTGATCTATAATCCCTTGATAAAAATGATTACAGTCGAAAGAGATTTTGTCATAAATCGGCATCAGTTTTTAAAATGATTAAAATGTGGATTTTTTAGTTCCAAAGGGGGATAAATGTTTTCTTTGAATGGTGGATCTGGACTGAGACGCGAGTCCTTTCCACACTTATATTAGGCTTAAAAGTTGCCTAGGGATTCCCAATAATGTTTTAGAACCCAGCGAGGTTCGGGATTACTTCGCGGCTGATCACCGGCTGTAATCCGTAGCGTCATAAAATGATTTTGATTAAGAATGATTTTAAAATTGTTTTGATGCAAGCAAAATGATGCCAACTCACATAAGTTTTATCTCTCGTTATCATTGATTATGTCTTTCCATTGTCATTCCTAAAGGTATATCTCGATTTATGTTTTGCGTTGTACTGTTAGCACTTGTTGAGCTTTTGGCTCACTTCTTGCTTTACCCTGATATTACAGCTAGCAGCTATGGTTAGATTCAAGCAGACTGCCCGTAAGACCTGTGATGCTGATGCTTATGTTCGAGCTCAGGTAGAATAAGTAATAATAGCTGTGAGGATTCGGTATTTGTAATCAGATGTAATAGCTGGTAGTGATGGGCTGTTCCAAACCCTAAACTGTAAGATCTTGGATTGGTTGTGTATCCTTCATTAAAATGATGTAATAGCTATATTTATTTCGCTATTTAAGTTGGGGGTGTGACATAATTTATTTTCTTAATTAAATTATATGACTTAATTAATTAATAGAGAATTAATACTAATCCTGAGCAGCAACCAATCTTCTGAATATCTTCTGAAAATCATTGAAATTATGAATCAATTCCACCACTTCAACGTTGACACTCGATGTACTGTCTGGTTCATGAGTGACTAACTTCCGTGACGTTTCTTCATGTCTTGACTTTGATACTCTGATTTTCTTCAGATTAAATCCTTGTAATTAATGATACTCTGACGAGATCTCTGTCACTTGATTAAATCCACGATCTTGATTTATATCATTGAGGCATGATCAATTTCTTGAACTTCTTCCAGTGAATTAATTCCTCAAGTCTGTAGATGAACCTTGTTTCTGAATCCTTTGACAGATATTACTTTGCGAGATCTCTCTGACGGTCGATCCACTATTTACTAATTACATTCTTATTTGAGTTGAGTTGAATCCTCGAATATACAAATAGGCCTATGACATATGACTTACAATCTCCCCCTATTTGTTTGTTAGACAATAACACACAAATACCTAGAGGATAACTCAACTAACAAATAAGAAAAAGATATAAACAGAAATGCAAAGTAAATAGTAGAAAAGTTCTGGACTAGATTTAACATTTTCCAGATTCCAAGTAGATGTTCCTCTAGACTGAACATATCTTCAAGTAGTTCCATCTTCATTTGTACAACCACATTTCCTGTTGAGAAGCCCATATCTCTTGTTTCTCCCCCTATGAGAATCAACTGATTAAAGAAGATCACCTTCGTTTTACCACCTCTCCCGTACAATAGGATCCGCAGATAAAAACCAATGGTACTCCCCTAACTGCTTCTTCCCTTACTAGGAAATCACCTTGTGTTTACCACCTCTCCCGTACAATAGGATCCGTAGTTAGAAACAACAATGGTGTGGTGTAGTGTACATGTAGGATCTTTTTCTATCTCCCTGCTATTTCTCCCCCTTAGTTGAGGAATCCTCCAAACTATTACTTAAGCTTTTATCTCCCCCTTAAAGAAGGAATGTATGCCGTCGTCTGAAGGAGTTCTCATATTTCACTTGGTTGGAAAAGAAATAACAAGCAGTTTCTCTTTCTTCCTCACTGTGAGTGTGTGATTGTGTTTTAGTGTACCTCACATGTGTTTCACTCTTCTCTCCACTCGTGTTTACACTCATTCTCACAAGTGTATCACTCTTCTCTCATAGCTCCATAATCCAGCTGTACCTGCAAGGAAAATCACCTTAGCCATCCTTAAGGAGGTCACAGGTGGTGCAATGGGAGTTCACAAATCCCCATCCTTGTTAAACTCGTCAGATGAATCTGAGTCATAATTTACAAGTTGCTAGTTTCCCTTTTAGGGTTCCAGATTTGAATTCTGGGAAGGTAAACAATGATCCAACGAATTTAGCATAAAGATCAAAGTTCCCTTCTAATGTCTGTGAAGACATTTCCTTGTGACTTATCAGGTAATATCTGAATCTGTTAGGAATATATGTGCATTAGTTTGATGATATGTTTAACAAAACACTTAAGTAGAAATTTAGTGTCTGTAGCCTCAACGGATAAGACCACTTTGGCTATCCGTTGATGGTGTAGCTTTACTTAGAAATAAGTCTAGTATTGTAGCATATTTCAGTCTCTGTATTTAAAATTGTAATTCTTAGAAGTTGAGAGAAACTATGAGTCATGTTGACTACTAGATGATATGCAGATAGGAAGGCCAATTGTAAATATTTCATGCCTTGTAATTTTGTATAAATGAAGTGGTATCAACGGATGACTTAAAAGACCTTCAACGGATGAGAAGCTAAGCTTCAACGGATGTCTCTAAAGCTTCAACGGATAACATCCTTCAACGGATGAGAGCATCAACGGATGAAAGCTTCAACGGATAACATCCTTCAACGGATGAGAGCATCAACGGATGAAAGCTTCAACGGATAACATCCTTCAACGGATGAGAGCATCAACGGATGAAAGCTTCAACGGATAACATCCTTCAACGGATGAAGTCATCAACGGATGAAAGCTTCAACGGATGTTCTGCTAATCAGCCGTTGATAAGTGGTAGTTGTACCTACAAGCAGAGGCACGTGGGTTGACAGAGAAAACTGAGATGTGGTAGCCGAATTTCAGGATCAACAGAAAAAGCAGCCGTTCTTCTTTTGTACAAAGTTGCAATAGTCAACAAAGTACTTGAGTGAACAGGAAAAGAAGCAAGTGAAGAACTTATTTTACTATTGTAATTTTATATTGTTTTTCACTTGTACACTTGGTAATATATATGAACCAAGAAGAAGCTAGTAATTAGAGAGATTTTTTCCAGAGCTGTTAAGAAATATCTTGAGAGAAAATTCATCTAGTTTGTACTAGGATGCAGCTGTGATCAACATTGTTGAACACAGATTTTCTAATATACCATCTCTGGTGGAACAACAAATCCACCAGAAAAGTTTTTAAGGTCTGTTGTGTTCTTTACATTTGTGCTTGAATATATATCTGTCTGTATTAGCTTAAAGCAATTCACACACTTGTTCTTCTTGAACACACAACTTTATAAACTGCTCAAAACTTGAAAAAGTTTTGAGATTTACATTCAACCCCCCTTCTGTAAATCTCATTGTTAGTCTTCTAGGAATAACAGAATCATTGTCAACAAGTTGCCGATCTGCACCTATGTCAGATCCACTATCCGCAGATGCATCCAGAGGATTTAAGCCTGGGGAGGTAGACACTGACCACTGACATATGGCTTTTGGATCAGTATCCTCTCCTAACACCTGTAAAGGCAATTGGTCCACTAACGAACCTTGAACAATCGAATCTGACCTTAAAATGGTCGAAACTCTTATTTCCGTCAACTCATCCTTTGTGTGTGTAACCTCTCCTTGTGCATCAAGAATTGATTATGTTTGAAGTGGTGACACTACATCGGATACCTTGGCCGACAGGCAAAATTCAATAGACGCACCCTGTTGAGAGAATGAATCTAGTAACTGTTTTTGTGCCTTTTCAGCCATTACATCTTTTTGAGAAGATGTATGGGGGCTAGCAGTTGTCTCGGTTTAAATACTACTCATCTATGTATGAGACAGAGCTACTGGGTTGACTACAGAACCTTCCTTATGTGGTGCACTAAGGCACTATCTCCCTCACACTCATTCATACTACATTTAGTGGTAAGAGAGTGTTGGTTGGTTCTGTTTCTGTGTTTGTCTTTACAGTCTGGGATAGACGTTGTGGGTTTTCAACCTCATGACTGTCAATGAAAGAAAGTCATTGGAGACTGAACCTGTATCACAAAATATATGGTAATAGAGAGAAAATGATTTACAATAGTGATTTCAAAAGATTTTACATGAAATAAGAAATCACTAATGTAGAAAGAAGTTTAATTTTTGTTTTTCAATATGAATGAGTTTTTGATAAAACATTGATCACTTAGGGTAAAGTCTAAGTAATTCTCATTCATGTCAAAAGCTTACAAATATCTGCAACATAATGTTAACAAGATATCATTGACCGATACTTGTCAAGTACTTTAGATACTAATTGTTATGTTGCATTAACAATATACCACTGCACATATAAAACAATATGATTGTGCTTAGTGATAAGATAGTTACTAATATGACGACTCTACTTATTCATATAAAACTGTAACTGCAGTTAGAGTGCCATACCATGTCCTTGACGATTGCTTGAGCAGTATACTAGTTCATACCAACCTGAAGTGAGATTGTGAAGAAGAGATTGCATAGTCCAATAGATCTGCAGCTGCAAAGTCCATGAACTGTGGTGCACTGACTTCCTCTTTTAACTCACCAATCAGGAGTACACTTGTACACATCTTACTAGAGTACAATTCCAAGTGTAATGTGCAGCAGGTGCCTGATATGTCGTAATATTCTCAAGTCTCGTCACTGGTGCTATATGTTAGATACTGCTTCCTGATAATAACCTAGCACAATATACAAAATTACAATGATAACATTCCCAGCTTGCAAACAGCCATATCCCTCAGATAAACCTTTGCTGTTATCTCCAAAGGTAACCATGGGGCCAGCTTTCTCAACCACATTTGATAGCAGGGCTCTATCTCCGGTCATATGTCTTGATGATCCACTGTCAAGAATCCACACTACCGGTTATACTTGTTTAATGCCCTGCACTACAAATGGATTAGACCTTCTTCGGAACCCAAACTTGGTTGGGCCCGGCATACTTGTAGAACTGTCCTTTGTCAGGAAAAACAACATTTTTAATTTTAATTGTCTCAACTTTCTCAATGACTGAACATTTGACCTTGTAAACAGCCTTAACAAATTTCTGTTTAAGCTTAGGCACAAATGTCTCCTTTCTAGCCTTAGAAGGACTGGCAGTCTTAGACCTATCATGCTTCTTGTTATTCACATGCTGACGAGGAGTAGTCTTATCATTAGACACATGCTTACTATTAAAATAAGCATACATCATATTAAAAGCACAAGACATACAATTAGCAACACCACATGCTTTATGAGAGTGATTAACAGCAGGCAATTTATGCATGGTAGACATGGCATTATTGTTATCCAACTCATGTGTGTCTGAGTTAGTCTCAGTTACTTTCACAACTTTGACTGGAACTTTCGACTCACTTGACTTGGAAACAATCTTCTCATTAGCATGATCCTCAGCACGTATTTCTTCTTGAATAACAGAAGAGGTCGCATCAAATGGTTCAACAATTGATGCTTTATAGAGGGGTTCATCAACACCCTTAAGCACATGTGGTACTTCCCTCCCTTTAGCACAGACATGAGGAGGGGAGTTTATGCCTAATTCTCCAATAGCAGCATTGTAATCATAACCTATTCCAGATGTTTGATTAACAGCTTGCTTACTGTAGAACTCTTTAGCCTTCGAACAAGAATTGAAGTAGGCTCTAACCTTAGTCTCAAGACCGGTGATCTTGTTTTTGAGAATAGTTTCGAGTTTTCTATAACAGTCAACTCTATTCTCTAGAAAAGATACCTGTTCTTTTAATTTGTCTTGATTAATGTGCACAAGTCTTAATTCATTGACCTCTTTCTCAAGGTCTGTGATCTGTAAACTTAACAGTTCATTATCACGACGTGCACAATCTAAGTTACCTCTTAGATGATAAACCATTTCAGCATCAGAAAGTTTTACCTCTATTCTTGACGATGAAGCTTTTCCATCAACAGCCATAAGAGCAAGATTTCCTTCATCTTCATCTTCACTGTCAGTATCATCCCAGCTTCTTCCCTTTGCCAGATAAGCCCTTTCAGAGTTCTTTCTTACTTGCTTTGGCTTCCTACATTCTGTGGCAAAGTGTCCCAACTCATTACAGTTATAGCATCTAATGGTGCTCCGATCAACCATTCCTATTTTGTACCCACCACTGCTGGTGTTAGAGGATGAAGATCCACCTTTCTGGAATTTGTTGTAGTTGGACTTGTACTTAAGCTTGGGATTCCTCCTGAATCTGACATGGGAGAATCTCTTGACAATTTGGGCCATTGATTCATCTTCCAATTGCTCCAGCTCTTCCAAGGAATAAAAATCATCACTTGATTGATTTGTAGTAGGAGGATCATATTCTGCTACTAACTCATATTCCTCACCCTTGGAAAACTGTACCATTCTTTCTAACTGTTGAGATTGTTGTTGTTGTTGACCTTCAGCTACAAGTGCAGTAGATGTGCTGACCATTCTATCCTTCCCGTAGACTTCCTTCTGTTGAATCTGCTCCAACTCATAGGTTTTTAACACTCCATAGAGCCTGTCCAAAGAAATCTCATTCAGATCTCTAGCTTCTCTAATGGCAGTGATTCTATGTTCAAGATGAGCTGGCAGTGTTAAAAGGAACTTTTTGTTGACCTCCCTGATTGAATAATACTTTCCATTGATGTTCAGGTTGTTGATCAACGCATTGTACCTCTCAAACACTTCAGTAATTCCTTCTCCTGGATTAGATTTGAAATGTTCATATTCAGAGGTTAGGATTTCCAACTTGTTCTCCCTAACTTCCTCTGTGCCTTCATTAATTACCTCAATAGTTTCCCACATGTGTTTAGAATTTTTACAGTTCATCACATGTCTGTTCATCAAGGGATCAAGGGAATCAATTAATATTAATTGAAGGCTGGCATCCAAGGAGGCTTCTTCCTTCTCAGCAGGAGTAAAATCTTCGAGCTCTTTTGGATAGGTTCTAGCTTTAGTAGTCACCACACCATCTATTATTACCTCCGGTTCAATAACCATCGGAGTTTTTATACCCTTCTTTAACAAGTTTGAATATTTGGGATTTGCTACTTGTAAAAATAATAGCATCTTCTTCTTCCACATGATATAATTCTCTTTATAAAATTGTGGAATTTTAACGGTTCCAACTTTATGTGAAGTCATTATGAATTTTTGAATAAATAAAAATTCAAGGAGTTGAAAAATCACAAAAGTCTAGGATCTTGATTTGTTCGTTAATCAGAAGGCTCTGATACCAATTGTTAGGTCCCAATGTGTTTGTAGAAGGGGGGGTTGAATACAAACAGTACCGAATAATCGAATTAAATGCGGAATAAAAAAATGTGAAACAAAATTCAAGTTAAATAAAAATATTATTAAACTTGAAAGGTGTTACAACAACTGTATCGATTACAAGGTATTAATCTCAAATCAATTATCACAAATCTAGAATAAATTCGACATGAACTTTTTCTATTTTTGCAATAATTAGAATCAAATGCTAAACGCGATTTGAGATTAAGTTCTAGGGATTTTGATCCGCTAGATTGTTGCACAAGAACAAGATAAAGATTTCTAGTTGATTGGATTTAACTTTACAATCTAGAAATTTAATCTTGAAGTATTGCAGAGAAGAATAAAATGTTTGCTGCGGCTGCTATGTTCTTGTTCTGTGTTTTTTTTGTTGGATTTGATATTCTTGATTGTGAATGTATTGCTGCTTCTGTCTTTATGTAATCAACCGAATAGAATTGACCTGGCAAGACAATCCTGAGCTCAGCAAGACAATCGATAGGACTATCCTTAGAACTAGCAAGACAATCAGAATGAACTAGCAAGACTTTCGGTATGACAATCAATTGTCATACCGATTGTCATAGTAGTTCAAGCAGATTGTTTTTGCTGAATTAATAAGTGATTTTAATCTAATAATAATTCTGGTAAGACAATCAACTGAATTAGCATGACTTTCGGTATGACTATTGATTGTCATACCGATTGTCATACTAATACAATCAGTTGTCTTTTTGGAATTAAAACAGATTTTAACCAATTAAAAATTCTGAAAATTCTAGATATTAATTCAGAATTAATTAATCAATTAATTTAATTAATCAATAAATTAATCTTTGCAGATATAATTTATTTTCTTAATTAAATTATATGACTTAATTAATTAATAGAGAATTAATACTAATCCTGAGCAGCAACCAATCTTCTGAATATCTTCTGAAAATCATTGAAATTATGAATCAATTCCACCACTTCAACGTTGACACTCGATGTACTGTCTGGTTCATGAGTGACTAACTTCCGTGACGTTTCTTCATGTCTTGACTTTGATACTCTGATTTTCTTCAGATTAAATCCTTGTAATTAATGATACTCTGACGAGATCTCTGTCACTTGATTAAATCCACGATCTTGATTTATATCACTGAGGCATGATCAATTTCTTGAACTTCTTCTAGTGAATTAATTCCTCAAGTCTGTAGATGAACCTTGTTTCTGAATCCTTTGACAGATATTACTTTGCGAGATCTCTCTGACGGTCGATCCACTATTTACTTATTACATTCTTATTTGAGTTGAGTTGAATCCTCGAATATACAAATAGGCCTATGACATATGACTTACATGTCCTTGACCAGATCTCAATGATTTCCTTTGAATCATTTCAAGTTCATATGTTTTAAGAATTCCATACAGAACTTCCAGTGTTATCCTACTCAAGTCTCTCCCTTCCCTGATTGCTGAGATTTTTTATTCCAAATGATCAGGGAGAGTAAGCAGGAATTTCAGGTTCACTTCTTCAGCTTCATAGTATTTGTCATGGAGCTGCAAATAATTTAGCAGCTTGTTAAACCTTTAAAACACATTTGTTATACTTTCCTTTGGCTTGGTCATGAAACCCTCATACTGTAAAATCAGTATCCTTCTCTGATTTGATCTAACTTCCTCAGTCCCTTCACGGAGTATCTCAATCTTTTCCCATATTTTCTTGGTAGTGTCACAGTTGACAATGTTGTTGTACATCACATTGTCAAGTGACTCAATCAAAATTATTTGTAGGCCACTATCCATGGAAACTTTCTCCTTTTCAGGCTCAGTATACTCAGAAGGGTCTTTTGGAGCATAATGAGCTGGGATAACCATGTCTCCATCTATAGATTCCTCAACTCTAACCATAGGAGTAAAAGGCCCATTCTTGAGGATCTGAATGTAGAGTGGATTGGTCATCTGATAAACAACATCATTTTCTTTTTCCAAAGAGTGTAGTTAGCTTTGTCAAAGGTAGGAATTTTGATGCTACTGATTTTCTGTGTATTCATTCTTCCAAGATCTTGAATCTGTTTACTTTCAGATTTTTCTCTGATACCACTTGTTAGAAATTAATAACACACAGAGGGGGGGGGGAATGTGTTTTAATGTTTTTGAGCTTTTCTTTGAATGTTTATGGTTGAACAAAGTAAATTAAATCTTATAGTAATAATGTATTCATGCAGAAATTAAGCTTGCTAGAAAATAAAGAACACAAATCTTCAAAACTCACTTAATTTTATATTAAAATTAAGAATATTTTGCTACAAAATTTGTAGGCTCTTTGTTGATAAAGAACTTAGCTTCTTCTTGAGAGAATTACAAGATTTCAATCTAAATTGTTACCACTGACTGAAGGACCATTGTTAACTTTATAATTCAGTAAACTGCTAGTTTACACAATGTACAATAAGACATGTTATTGGCTTTTCTAAACTGTTACTTGTCATTTCTATTTATAGAAAAGTAACTCTTTCATTTATGGATTAACATATCTTTAATATCCTGTGATTATATTGATCTTCCTCTGTCAGTTAATCTTCACCATTGATCTTGCATATTCTTCAAGTTGCTTTTTGTAGACTTGTCAATCCAGCTGGTTGGATTGTTCGTTGATTGTTTATCTTGAATATTGAACTGGTTTGTGATTTTGTACTTTGAGAATTTCACTCGAGATCTCCAATTAGGCATATAGAGATCTTGATATCTCTATAAGTACAATGACTTATCGAGATCTCTAATGCTCTAGTGAATTTGACTTATAGAGGTCTCTGAGTTGTCGAATGAAAATTTGGATTATCGAGATCTCTCAGCATCATGTCTTCACTTTGACTTATCGACAACTTAGAGTTCTCTAGTGAATTTTAACTTATCGATATCTCTGAGTTCTCTAGTGAACTTTGACTAATTGATAACTCAGAGTTCTCTAATGAATGTAGACTTGTCGATAACTCTGAGTTCTCTAGTGAAGAAATGACTTGTCGATATCTCCAACATTCATGTCTTCTTGACTTTTCGATATCTCTCTAAGTTCTCTAATAGCTTTCCTGACTTCTCGATAAGTCATTTGGAGTTCTCGAATGACTTCTCTATAACACTAAATTTGTGACTTGTAGAGTGTTAGGCCTCATTGATACTATAGAAGGGGGTTGAATATAGTATCTACAATTAATTCGATTATAAACACAAGTATGTAACAGAAAAGAAGTTTATTCAATATATCAAACTCTGTTACAGTAGGTTTAATCTACTCTCTCAGTGATGTATGATATCACTAAGAGCTTCTAGGGTTACAATGAATAATATTCTCATGAATGATAACACTTATAGTGTAAACCCTAAGTTATGTTTATATAGTACACAGTTACAAGATATCTTCTAATTCATATGAAATATATCTCTTCCTAAAATATATCAGTCAGATATTATCTTATGTAGTCCTTTAGCTGTCCAACTCTCCATGCATATCTTTATTTGTTTAATCCAGATTCTCTCCTGTAAATCAGCCACTTTTCATCCCTGAAGTGTATCTGCACTTAAGTTCTGATATAAGTTCTGATGCCTTAAGTTCTGATAACTTCCTGTCTTCAGTAAGTTCTAATATTCTGTTAATAAGTTCTGAAACTAAACAAATCAGATTAGACATGACATCACAAATATATCTAACTATCTCCCCCAACTTGTAAATTATGAAAAATATACAAGTTAATAGATTTGATGATGTCAAAAACATTTAAGTACAAATGCAATGAGATATTATTTAAAACAGCTAAATACAACTTACAGTACATGTAGCTTTACCAATATCACTGGATCAATCTGAATCCAAAGTGATTTCTTGTAAAGTCTGTTACCAGCTTGTCCTCAACATTTCTCAGAACTTCAACTAATTGTGCTTTGACTTGCATCAGTTCTTCATCCTCATTACTACCAATCTGATAAATGGCTGCTCTGAGTGCAGGAATTGATGTTCTTTCAAGTCCATCTCCATGTCTGATAACTATGGGATGTGAAGAGTCTTCATTTTATCATAAGCATCTTCCTTTTAGAATTACTTCTTCCTTAGCAGAATTCTTCCTCATAGGAATTTCTCTTCCATCATCCTCAATGATTTTTGGAATGTATTTAGAAGCTTTTGACCCAGAATTTCTGAGAAGTTCTCTTATAGCCTTCAAAATATAATCTGACCATCTTCTTGTAACATCAGATTTTACTTCCAGAAGGTAGTGAATATGTTGAAGCTCTTTGACAGACTTCTTTAGCACATCAGAATCTGCTAATCTGTAAGTTCTGCCATCATTGAGAAACATGATCAATTTTTATTTAACTTCTGATTCATCATAAGTATCCATGAAAATTTGAGCAGACAGTACTTTATCAAGGTGCTTTTGTTTGATTTCTTCATATGGTTTGTCTGTCAAAATGAAAGGATCTCTGAGAGTAACTTCTACTCCTGTTTGTATCTTTTCTTTGTCAGAACCTAATCCAGACTTGTCTCTAGCTTGCTTGGCTTTTAACCCAAATGTTGCAAGTTGATTCAACATTAGATTGGTCTTAGGTTCCACTGGAGTAGCTTTGTTCCTTAGCAGCTTCTGTTTCTGATCAAGTGTTAAGCTGTCTATGTCAACTTGAGCAGTGCCAGAGGTTGATATCTTGATGAATTTGTCAGGATTTACAGTTTCATCTGTAGCTTGTTGTTCTGAAATATCTTCACTCTGAACAACTTGAGCTATGTCAGAGGTTGTCTTAGATTCTTCTGTCATTTTTCTTCTTTTCATAGTTTCAACAGTTTCATCCTCAGCAACAGTATCATCAAAGACTTGAACCATCTTGCACACAGGATTCATCAGAATTTGAGGAATCTCCATCTTCTATTTCTTGACTGTCTCCCCAACTTTTCCTTTTCCCTTGTCTTTGGGATCATTAGTAGTTTGAGATCTAGTACTTGATCTAGGAATCTCTGTGGCAGATCTTTCTTTTATCACAATCCCCTTTTCTTTTGGCCTTGGTGGCTTTTTAGCATTAGAAGCTTTTGACTTTGGTTTGCTCTTCTCAGCAGCAAATTTAGCTTCTTCTTCTCTTAATTCCTCTAAATCCACTCCTGGATTATCCTTAAAGAATAATCTCTTGGCCAGTTCTTCATCAATAGTTTGAATTTTGGGATCCTTGTAAAATAATGTGCTTTCTTTCCCTTGAATTTCAGAGTCTACAAAAACTTCTGTGAATCTTGGCTTCCAGCTTGAATCATTACATCAGAAGTAGTTGTCAGAACTTAATCATCATAATTTGTGATCAACAAGGGAACATCCTGATTTGTAGGCTTCTTTACTTCCTTATTCCTCCTTTGAGTAGAACCAGACAATCTCTAATGAGAACCTGTCTGTTGAGAAGGAATCATGCTCAATTGCTCTCCTTGACTGTGACCTCTACTCTTATCAGAGTTTCCCTGGTCATCACCATGATCATCCTTTTTCTTCAGTGTCTTGATTGGTGAGCATTTGGGCTTAACTACCTTCTCCCCCTTTTTGGCATCATCTGTCAGGAGTAGTGAAAGAAGGAGTTCCACTGAAGATTGGATCTCATTTAACTGAGTCTGTTGAGCAGCTTGATTTTGTACGACCTCATCCAGTTGGGGCTGCTACTGGGATTAAACTTGCTCAATAGCCTCTACTTTTTCATGAATAGGTCTGATAAACCTGTTCTTGTCTAGTTTGAGCATCAGGTTTGGCTTATCAGCTGCTTCCTGAAGTTTATCAACCTTTTCATGAGTCTTGGAGTGTAGACCTTGAAGATTTTTAGTACTGAGAGCAGTGACTTTAAGTTGTGTTTTGAAGTCAGAATTTATCAGCAACTCATCAGCTTTTGAAACATGTTCTGACAGAACAGTTGAGCTGGGAATGAAGTCGGGTTCATTCTACTTCTTTGTCCACTCAACTCCTCTGAAAGTTTCCTCCCATGGAACAGGAGCATCTTCTTCAACAAATTTAAGCAGTGCCTCCTTGCCAAGAATTTGAGCATTTATTGGAGCACTTGCTGGAGCCCTATCTCCATAATCTGATAAAATCTCATCATTTTTTGATAACACCAGAGTGTGTGTAACTGAAGGAGATTCTGGAGCTTCTGTTTCCAAATTCTGATCTTCAGGTTCTAAATCCAGAATTGGTGTAGTAGGAATTTCAGCATTTAGTATTGACTCCTTTGCTGGTGGTACTTCCAGATACAAAATAGTTGGAATATTCAACCTATGAATATCAATTTCAGGACTTAACCCTGAATCTCCAGCTGAGACAGTTTCTTTGAATGGAGAGATAGGAGGTGTGATCACTGTCTTGAATAGTGTCTTCAGGTTGAGGTGGAGCTATCAAAGCTTCAATGACTGTAGGTTCTGATGAGATCAGAGATTCCTGATCCCCTTCCTCAGTATCTTCAGTATCCTCAAATTGAATTTGTGCAATATGCACACTGCTCTAGTCTTCCTTGATCTTCTAGATGGTGGAGTGATATGATCTGTATCAGAATTTGAAGATCTTTTCCTTTTCAAAATCCCAGAACCCTTAGCTTCATTCTCGTTCTGAAGAGTTGACTCTTCAGCTTCTAATGTCACAGGTTCTGATGCAGAAATCTATACTTGTTCTTCCTCATTAGATTCATCTCTCCGAATCATCCTTCTTCTTCTCCTTGGTGGAGATTTAGGCACAGAGATAGTTCTTTTGGTTTTGGGCCTAGAGGATGTGTCAGATTTTACAACAGGCACCTTTTGAGAAGTACTAGAGGTTGGTTAGGTGTTGGATTTGAGAGGTGAGGTTCTAATAGTAGGTGCTGATGGTTGTGATTGAGAGGATTGTGCTGGTTGATAGTAGGTTCTGATAGTAGGCTGTGGTTGAGTGTTGGAAGGCTGGGTTGGTGGAGGTTAAGAAGTAGTAGGGTGTGTAGGTGCAACATCAGGATATATGGTTGTGTATGTGTGAGGATCAGAATTTACTGAGAATTGTTTGACAGACTGGGGAATTTGGAGGGGTCTTAGTATATCCTTATTATTATCAATAGATAATTAGTCTGTGAAAGCCCTTATATGAAGTTTAAAGGGTTCAATTAACTCACTAAAGTTTTGAGGTGCATCAGAACAACAGAAACTATATATAAGCTGACAGAATCTAGCAAAATATACTATGTTGCTATCTTCTTTCATCCTATCACCTATAAAACCCAAAATATCAGTAGCATAATCAAAATGAGTTTGATTAAGAAGTGCATACCCTATTTGCTGACTCATGATTGGAATAACATCAAAATTTGAGCATTTGTTGGCAAAGGCTTTGGTAATACAATCGAAAAAGAAGCTCCACTCCCTCCTGAAGTAGGGCCTCTTCAGTTGTCCCAGCTTGGATAAAGACTTCTCATAGCCAAGATTTTCCATCATGTTTTGAAGAACTGACTCCCCAACTTGTGAATTGTAAGTACAGTTCTCTGGCAGATGCAATGCTTGTCGAACATTTGATAAGGTAACCAGGTGCTCATCTTCCCCTGTTGTAAAAATTATGCTTGGAGACCCATCTTCACCACCATCATCATAGACTTCAGACCTCCAAAACTCCAGAATTTGCTTGCCTGAGAGAGTCTGTGGTTGGGTCAGAGCATACCCAATTTCACTTTGAGCAAGAAAATCTTGAATGAAGTGAAGTTCTGAAGGAGCCTCATCCTTGTTGAGAATAGCCATATAGTTGTTGGGGACAAACTTGGCTCCATCATAGATAATATCCTTAGGTGCCATTTCTGTGAAAATTAAGTGAAAATCGTGTGTTCGCAAAGTGTTTGATAAAATGCCTGTAAGAAAGTCCGTCAGAAACTAAAGAGAAAAAGAGAGAGAGAGAGAGAGTAAAAGAAATAAGAGATAAAGTAAGAGAGAAGGTAAAAGATTTGTATAATCTTTTATCTCTAATATATATACTCTTTCCACTCAACGGCTCTTTTTGGAAGTAAAACCGGCATAGTTACACTTGTCACGCAGTAAATGGTCAAGGCAGTAATTAGTGGGCACGAGAAATGTGCAGTAATTATTGCACACATGCATATGCAAAAACCAACATGCAACCCATTAATCAAATGATTATTACTGTTCTTTTGCACTTAATTATTTTATGATAAAATGACCGTTACAGTAAAAATCAAAAATAAGTCAAGTAAATAAATAATGCCACGTAAGCATCAGGATTTGCATCAGAACTTGACTATTATCAGAATTTAATGGTCATCAGAACATGGCTTCTGTACTCAAAAAATGCATGACTGTTTCTGTGATTCTTCACACAAATACTGACTGGTTTCTTCAGAGTTTAATCATCAGAACATAATCAGAACTTGTCCTCAGAATTTTATGCAAATAATACTTGACTGTTTATCAGAAATAACTTAATCACCACAGTAATTTTCATCATTCATATGGAGTGATAGTGTGTGTGTGTGTGCAAATGATCAGATAAAGATTATAGTTTGATAAACTTCAGTATATCTTAGAAATAAGGCATAACTAAGAAAAATGCCTAAAATCTGTCTTGAATTGTGAAGTCTACTATAGAATAAAGTTATGCAAGAATCCACCTCAACTGTTTGTGATTATTTTATGCATCTTTTGAAATTCTTTTGACAATGGCTTCTCAATGTAAATGAGTTACAACTGTCATCCGAATTTATGTTGTTATCAGAATATTTCTCCAGTAATCAGAGAATGTGAAAAGTCACCAAGAAAAAATATTGCTTTTTTAATGCATATAACTTAATACCAGCAATGCACTTGGATCTTCCCTTTCACATATTAACTCTAGATCTCAAAGGAGTACCTGATTTCAATTTTTCTTTTCTTTTATTTTCTTCAGATAAGTGAGGCTTATGAAGCATGTAGTTCATCCTTTAAATTTACTGACATCAGAATTTGACAGATAAGAAGCAATATTCTAGTTTGTGACTTAGTAATAAGATACAGGAAGTAAATTTGACTAAGATCAAAATTAGAATTTGCTTGTGTTATTGAGATCCACATAAATAACTAATTCAAACATGGGATAAATAGTTTGTTAAAGACTACTAAGTCAGCATCTAACACAATAATACTCATTGGATTGAATAGTCACATAACATTCAAAACACTTTAAGAGTTTATAGAATCACATCAGATAATAGGCAGTGTTTAATATGTTACAATTTAAGCACAGATTACATTGAGATAAGGAAATCTGTAAACACTGATCATAAAGTATGATGTATGAGAATAAAAACTAAACATATTTTGAGAAAGAACCTGAAACCATTCCAAGTTCATTTACCAGTCTTGTAGAAGTAGCTTCACATAGTGGTTTTGTGAAGATATCTGCTAGTTGTTGATCTGTTGGGACAAACTGCAATTCCACTGTACCTTCCATCACATGTTCTCTTATGAAATGGTGCCTAATGCTGATGTGCTTTGTCATTGTGTGTTGAACTGGATTTCCTGTCATAGCAATAACACTTTGATTATCACAGTAAATGGGTATTTTAGAAAATTCTAACCCATAGTCCAGTAACTGATTCTTCATGCACAAAATTTGTGCACAACAGCTTCTAACAGCAATATATTCTGCTTCTGCAGTTGATGTGGAAATTGATTTATATTTCTTGCTAAACCAAGAAACCAATTTGCCTCCAAGAATTTGGCAGCTTCCACTAGTACTTTTCTTGTCTATTTTGCATCCTGCAAAATCTGTATCTGAGTAACCTATTAGCTTAAAATCTAATTCCCTAGGATACCACAATCCTAGATCAGCTATACCCTTGAGGTACTTGAAAATTCTTTTCATAGCTATTTGTACCAAAAGTAAGTCCTTTCCATGGTTGAGGTAGAACATTGTTTTATCAATTGTGCCTCTGTGAAATCCACTTTCCAGAAGGAATTGAGCTAAAGTCTCATACCATGCTCTAGGAGCTTGCTTAAGGCCATAAAGTACTTTGTCAAGCCTGTAGACATGATTTGGAAATTTTGAATCTACAAAGCCCGGAGGTTGTTCAACATATACCTCTTCTTCCAATTCTCCATTGAGAAAAGCACTTTTCACATCCATTTGAAAGACTTTAAACTTCTTGTGAGCAACATAAGCCAAAAAGATTCTTATGGCTTCCAATATAGCAACTGGAGCAAATGTTTCATCATAGTCAATACCCTCCTGTTGAGAGTAACCTTTAGCAACCAGCCTTGATTTGTTTCTTGTAATTATGCCATCACTGTCAGTTTTGTTTCTGAACACCCATTTTGTACCAACAACTGATCTGTCCTTTGGTCTTGGTACTAGGGTCCAGACTTTATTTCTTTTAAATTCATTTAACTCTTCCTGCATTGCTTACACCCAATCAGCATCTAGAAGAGCTTCTTCCACTTTCTTTGGTTCAGTCTGAGATAGAAAGGAATGATAGAGACATTCATTTGTTATTGCTGTTCTAGTTCTGACACTTGCTTCAGGATCTCCAATTATTAAGTCAGGTGTGTATGATTTAGTCCACTTCCTTGCAGATGGAAGTTGATCTCTAGAACTGGATCCTCCCCCATGATCCATGATGTTTCCATCAGCACTTTCCGATGCTCCCCCTGAAGTTATGCTCTTTGAGATTCCAGAATTTGAGTTGGATCCTTCAGGAATTGAAGAATCAGAGTTTCCAGAATTGTCAGAATTTGGCTCATCAGCACTTGATGAATCATAACTTGAAGAGCCAGTGACTAGTCTGATGCTTCTTGAGAGTCTAGAGATGTGGTATGATCATCAGCTTGCTCCCCCTGAACAGGTGTATTTTCCTTTGGAGCAGTTACCACAGTTTCAATGACATCAGAATTTAATCTGTCAGAACTTACAGGATGAGGATTTAGGTCATCAGAATTTACAGAATCAGAATTTACATCTTCATTTTCAAATCTCAGCTGATCATGATCATTGAAAGCACTTGCATCCAAATACATGAAGGCTTGTTCTTAAATTGTAGACTCTGATGGCTTTTGTGGAAAGTGGATATCCAACAAAAATTCCTTCATCGACTTTTAGATCAAATTTTGACAGCTGTTTAGGATGAGTCTTAAGAATAAAACACTTGCATCCAAATACATGAAAGTATTTCAGATTTGGCTTCTTTTTCTTCACCATCTCATATGGTGTTTTCCATGCTTGTTTATGAGTTTAGCATTCTGTGTAAAATAAGCAGTCTGCACAGCTTCAGCCCAAAAATAGGTTGGTAGCTTTGCTTCATCAAGCATAGTTCGTGCAGCTTCAATAAGAGTCATGTTCTTTCTTTCTACAACTCCATTCTGCTGTGGAATTTCAGGTGCAGAAAATTCCTGCTTTATTCCGTGCTCTTTGCAGAACTCTTCCATGATTAAATTCTTGAACTCAGTGCCATTATCACTTCTTATTATTTTAACAGAATCTTTGACTAACTTATCCAGCTGTCTGACATGATCAGTTAGAGTAGATGCAGTTTCATTCTTTTTGTGCAAGAAATACACCCAAGTGTATCTTGTGAACTCATCCACTATAACCATAGCATATTTCTTCTTTGCAATAAATATGACATTGACTGGACCAAATAGATCAACATGCAGTAAGTGATAAGGCTCAAGAATTGAGGATTCAATTTTGCTCTTGAATGAAGATTTTCTTTATTTTACCTTTTGACATGAGTCACAAAGACCATCAGGAGCAAATATTGATTTTGGCAGTCCTCTCACAAGATTTTTCTTTACTAGCTCATTTATGTTGTTGAAATTTAAATGAGAGAGTCTCTTATGCCAATTCCAGCTTTCTTCAATTGATGCTCTGCTTAACAGACAGATTGCAGAACCATCAGAATTTATTGAAAGTCTGGCTTCATATATGTTACCATGTATGTAACCTTTCAGAACCACTTTGCCTGTAGAATTACTTACAACTTCACAGTGTTCTTCAAAGAAATCCACATGATTACCTCTGTCACATATTTGACTTACACTTAGCATATTGTGTTTAAGTCCTGACACAAGAGCTACTGTTTCAATTATGACATTCCCAAGATTTTTATTGCCATATCCCAGAGTCTTTCCCATATTTCCATCTCCATAAGAAACTCCTGGGCCAACTTTCTCCACAAAGTCTGATAACAGGACTTTATTTCCAGTCATATGTCCTGAACATCCATTATCCAGAACCAGGATGTTTTTCTTGTTACCCTGCAATCACAAAGACCACTATTTATTAGTTTTAAGGACCCAAACTTGCTTGGATCCTTTGGCCTTATTAAGTTTGTTAGCATATGCGGCGGATTTAGTTTCAGAGTTTATGCTAACATGCTTTTTATCAGACTTTATATCAAACTTTGCATCAAAATTTACACTAGAAGAAATTACACTAACTTTCTTTAAAGAAGGTTTTATTTCATAATAATCATAGTACAAACTATGATATTCCTTACAAGTATAAATAGAATTCCATAAACTACCACAATGAAAACAAGGATTTTGTGGTTTAAACCTAACAGACTGACTCTTAACTCCTGATCTAGGAGGTAAAGAGTTTATATCTTTATTTTTTCTGCAAAAAGAAGCAAGATGGTTAGAGTTTCCACAATTATAGCATTTCTTTCTAGGAGCATTAGGAACAGGCATATAATTATTACTTTTATTCACACCTTCCTTTCCATTCCTATGTTTCCTAGCTTCCTTTACCTTGTTCACATTTTTAATCTCTTTCAGCTTATACTTAAGCTGATCTTTGTCATTAAGCCAATGCTCACCAAAGCTGGTTTATCCTATTTTGATTTGTCAGAAGTTGACTTTTCTTTGACTTTTATTTTAGAGTCTTTCATCTCTTCAGAATCAGACACAACAGTTTTTGAAACAAATTTAACAGGATTCACCTTTGGCTTAACAATCTGTTAGATAGCAATTGGCTTAATTGGCAAACTCCCTTTCTCACTTTTATCATCTTTATAACCTAACCCCTCTTTCCAGTTTCACTACTTAGAATATTCTGAGTTGTTTTGCCTGAGTTAGTCCAAGTCCTGATGACTTCTCTTTCCTTTTCTAATTCAGTTTTTAGATAATCATTCTGTTTAAGCAATTCATTCTTAACATACACAGCATTATCTCTCTCTGTCTGAATAATGTTCATCTTGACTAACTCTTCAGATTTTAATCTTTCATTCTCTAAAGTCTGATCTCTATAGCAAATATAGATGTTTTTCAGAAATAATCTCAACTCAGTAATATCTTATGTATCAAAAGCAAGAGTTGATAGATGTACCTCTAGTTTAGCAGCATCAGAACTGCTATCAGCATTTTCCATTAAGGCATAGTTCACCTCTTCTTCAGATTCTGAAGTGTCTGCCCAGTTTTTCTTCTTTATGATAAGTGCCTGGCCTTTATCACCTTTTCCTTTCTTACAATCAGGAGAGATATGGCCTCTTTCAACCATAATTTTAGCATTTGACATTTGAGTTGTCTCCTCTGTCAGACTTTCCTCTTTTGCCTTCAGTCTTTCTGAACCCTTTCTTATCAGAACTTCCACCTTTCCTGGAAAACTTCTTACCCTTTCTGAATTTCGTGTAGGCTATCTTTGTGATTCCCTTTACCATAAGAGCATACAGTTGCATCATCTTTGCATCAACATCCACTTCAGATAAATTTTCAGGTTCTGAATCATCATCATCAGAATCTGATGACTCTGAATCAGACTGTATGATGAGAGCCTTTCCTTTTACCTTCCTAGAGACAATTGGCTTTTCTTCAGCCTTTAAAGCAACTGTCTTAGACTTCCCTCCATGCCTCTTCTTTCTTTGCTCCATCTCAAGTTCATGAGTCTTGAGCATCCCATAGATTTCATCAAGAGACATATCAGAAAGTTCATAGTTGTCTCTTATTGTAGTAGCTTTCAAATCCCACTTTCCAGGAAGAGCTAGTAGGAATTTCAGATTTGAATCTTCTTGATCATATTCCTTATCCACTAGTTACAGATCATTCAACAGCTTTATGAATCTGTCATATGTATCAGTTAGTGACTCATCATATTTTAAGTCAAAGTGCTCATACTCCTGTGTGAGTATTGTCTTCATGTTCTTTTTGATGGCATTGGTTCCTTGACATCTCACTTCCAATGCATCCCAGATTTCTTTTGCAGTCTTGCATGCAATCACCCTGTTTGACATGACATTGTCAAGTGCACTATGAAGCAAGTGTCTTACTTTTGCATCCTTGCCTAATGAAGAGATGTCTTCAGTGGTGTATTCTCTCTTTTCTTTGGGAATCATCCTCTGTGGCTCATTCCCAACTGCAACAGAAAGCTTTGTGGGCTTGTGTGGACCATCATAAATTCTGTCCAAATATTCTGGATCTGTAGCTTCCAGAAAGATGGCCATCTTCACACTCCATACAGGGTACTCAGACACCCTGAGCAAAGGAACCCTGATGGTTTCATATCTACTGGTGTTTTGAATGGGTCGAACCTTTGCAGGTTCTTGAGGGTCCGGTATTTTTGCTTGATCAGACATGATTAATTGTTTGTTTGGATTTTAACTATTTGTAAGCTTAACAGATTGGCTCTGATACCACTTTTTAGGCCTCAATGATACTATAGAAGGGGGTTGAATATAGTATCTAAAATTAATTCGATTATAAACACAAGTATGTAACAGAAAACAAGTTTATTCAATACATCAAACTCTGTTACAGTAGGTTTAATCTACTCTCTCAGTGATGTATGATATCACTAAGAGCTGCTAGGGTTACAATGAATAATATTCTCGTGAATGATAACACTTATACTGTAAACCCTAAGCTGTGTTTATATAGTACACAGTTACAAGATATCTTCTAATTGATATAAAATATATCTCTTCCTAAAATATATCAATCAGATATTATCTTCTGTACTCCTTTAGTTGTCCAACTCTTCATGCATATCTTTATTTGTTTAATCCAGATCCTCTCCTGTAAATCAGCCGCTTTTCATCCCTGAAGTGTATCTGCACTTAAGTTCTGATATAAGTTCTGACGCCTTAAGTTCCGATAACTTCCTGTCTTCAGTAAGTTCTGATTTCCAGTTAAGTTCTGATATTCTGATAATAAGTTCTGAAACTAAACAAATCAGATTAGACATGATATCACAAATATATCTAACATAGAGATCTTGACTTAGAGTATTTTTAACCAAACAGATTTATTCAACTCCAAGCTTCTTCAAAATTCTTCTGAGGCATGATCACCTTGATCTTCTTCCAGATAGAATCCTTAGGCTTGATACTGTTTCAGGAAAAAGACTTCAGTCTGCTCCCTTGCATTTTTACAGACTTTACGTGTTATAAGTACAAAATATAAATTTAGATAACAATACAACTTACTTAGGGTTGACAAATTATCTTAGTCTGTTTAAGGTACAGGCATGTTTTATACAACATGTATTTCAGAGTTATTGATATATATAGTATAAGAAAATAACAAAAGTCTTTTACGTTCTGAACCAAAGAATGATCAGTTAAATTTATGTTTTTTTTCAATGTGTTAAAAACTAAATAGATTATGTCAATTTTAATTTATGAATTGACAATTATCTGACATCTTATAAAATTAAATTTGTATCATAGAGAGAATTAAAAGCTATGTACACGGGCGAGATCAACTTTAGTTAATGAATAAGACATTAGCAATGATATTAAATCAACATAAACGTTGAATTAAAAAAATAACATTTTCTTAAAAAATAAACTTATATTAATTATAGTGTAAATTCTACTTTGTTGAATATTACGATTGCAGGTCTTGACCACTTTAATTATACATTACTAATCCTTTTAAATTAAGCAAGTTAATTGTAAATTAGTAATGCCTTTAGTAATAAAATATCTCATTACTCTAGGTTTATTTGACCAAAACTCAAAAATTTACTCGACTCTGCAATATACATATATGTTAAATTTTTAGTTTCTTTTTATAAATATATTGACAATATTTGATGGATTAACTTCAATTTTTTCCTTTTACACGTACAGTGACTACCCTGCTTGTATTCATTTAGTAAATACAAATTACACGACACAAACAAGAAAATATGTATTATGATTAATGAGATATATTAAAAACGTTATAAACGTTATTAATGTTTTACAAAAAAATCATAAACATTAATAGATACTCACGTGTATTTGATATGTTTTAGACGTTATACAATATAATTGTATGGTGTACAAAATGCTAGTTAAAAATGAAAGCTAAACTTTATTAGCATTCACAAGGGAATACAGCGACTATAAGAAATCAAAGTTCCATTAAGGATTTGATGAACTTTCACGGAACATTCGTGATAGGGCAAAGATGCAATTATAAATTGTACTGAATGGAAATATAAATTTGTGAGGCAAACAAATATAAAATGGACCAAGTGCTGGACAAAAGGTGCAAGTAGGGAGTATCTTGTTTTGTTATTAATATTGATGGAGGAATTTGGTAACAGCAAAATTTGAGAAATTTGCCTACGTATCCCTATTTATAGGGAATCAAGCCAACGTAGTTCTTGGAGGGCAAGAAACCTAATGGGCCTTGATCTCTTGTCCTGAGGCCCGGTAGGAAACCTACTGGAAACAGTCTTCTACTCTCTTTAGGAATGTCCGCCGATGAGGCCCAACCACAAAGGCCCAAGGCTCGTCCGTGGATTCGAGACTTCACGGATAAGGCATCTCCCTGGCCAAGGATAACCCTCCGCTACCGGTTGTTTCTCTAATCCGTGGATGCAGGTATAGCGGTGGTTCACCCCAAATGTTGGACGCATCCTTGACCCCCGGATAAGGAGCCCCTACCAGATTGCAGGACAAGTGATCCCAAGCTTTTCGGTATAAAATGCAGGATAATCCAAAGTCTCCCAACGAGGACATCCGTTGACTACAGAGATAGAGTTCCCAAAGCACACACCAAATTTTACCCCACATCCCCAATGAGGACACTCATTGACTACTGGAGGAGGCCTTCCGTCCAGGCATACCCCTGAAGGTCTCTGACCACGGACACCACCTTCCTGTGGTTGCATTACATGAAGGAGTTATTCAATAGAGTACCTGCAAAAAATATGTTAGTAATAATCCTCCAATGCCATCCTGAAGTATCCAAAGTATCCATCTAAGTAGCATGTCAAAGTTGCATTATGTGCCAAGTAGAAGCTAAGGGCGCGCCCAGACATTTTTGTATATTGGCGCCGCCCCATGTCATCAGTATTTGATCTTTTCTTTTATCATCCTAAATTATAGGGCGCGCCCTAACTTATTCAACGGGTAGGGCTCGCCTTAACCACCTCAATGAAAATCTAATGTGTGAATCTGTCAAAGTAATCATGTACGAGGAATCCATCCAAGGAATCTGTCAATCAAACATTTAGGGCTCGCCCTAATTTATCCAAAGATAAGGGTTTGGCCTGACCTGACCAAGGGTTTTGGTGCGTGCCAACCTGTTCAAAGGTTTTGGCTTGCGCCAACCCGTCCACGAAAATCCATTTCCTTGGCCATCCTTTCTTGTTTGTCTGTCATTGGCTGTCTGTCCTTGGCTGTCCGCCATTGGTTGTCCGCCCTTGGCTATCCATCCTTGGTTGTCCGCCCTTGGCTGTCCGCCCTTGGTTGTCCCCGAAAACCCATTTTCTTGATGTTCGCCCAAATTGAATTATGTTAACCCGAATTTGACCCAGATATTTTTTGTACCAAATTTTGGCCATAACAACTACCCCTCGAATTCCATATGTCATTGGAAATGTGAAAGGACATCTTCGATTAATTATTTATTTTGGTATTTGCGTAATTTAACATAAAATTTAAAACACGTATATCCTCTCCAAAGAGGAATGAATTTAATTGACATAATCAAAAGTGAAAAGCCATATCTAGCAAAATATTTTCAATTTTTTTTTCAAAATGTATTTATATTTTAAATATAAATACAAGAGATATTCCAATTCGCTGAAAATCAAAAAATATATTTTTAAAGGAATATACTCCAAAGCAATGAGATCATAAAAGAATTATCAGAAATATGATCTTTCTTAGGCTCTCTTGTAATATTAATAAGGCAACAAGTTTGAAAAAGGAATATCAGAACTTGGATATTTTTTAGAAGGCTCATGCTAAATTTATTTCAAAAACATTTATTTTTAAAAGGGATAAAATATATATCTTTCACCCATAAATATTTATAAATCCAAATATATATTTTTACACTCTTATAAATTAATATTTGATAAAGGAATATTAATATCTCATTTTATCCCCCTCCTCATATTTTTCATCATTTTCTCTCGTATCTCAAATATATTATTTATCGGAGAAAATACTTTTAAATACTTAAAAATATTTCCCACACTCTCAAAATATTTTATATTTAAGGAAATATATTCTAAGTATTTATTTTATCCCAAACTGAGCCAACAAGGTCTATTTGCTTTCATAAAAGATCGTTCATATTTTATTTGGAACTGTATCCTGATTTAATCATTTTAAATCCAAATAAAATACTTCCACTTGCTAGAAAATCTTGAAACTTAAAATTTTTCAGTTAAATGGTATTTTCTATACATGGTTAAAATTTTGTAATTTTTAAGAAATTTTGTCCGGGTGTGATTTTTCTGGGTGTTGACCAATACTTTGACCGAGCGTTTGACCAAGCTACCTTTGACTAAAATTGACCAAATCTTGCATATCATCATTTTATGATATTTAGGTAATTATCATATTTTTGGTTATATTTATTAAAGGGTTTTCAAAGTCATTATATTTAATGGTGCTAATTACTTAATTAACTAAGTAATTAATAATTAATTGAAAAAGCTAAAAACCTTTATTATATAATTAATAGTTGCTGGGATTTTTTTGTTTTTCCTATATGCAAGTTCCAAACTAACACACCTTATCCTCTATGTCATCAATCCACACCACTCTCTACATCCACCATTCATTTTAACTTAATCTCAACCACTCCCTTCACCTATTCCCTTCTATAAATAAACACCCAACCCCCACCATTTTTAAGAGAAGCTAAGAGCTAATTAATTGTTCGGAATTTTCAAGAAGTATTGTCTCTCTACACACTCTCTAATATCCAAACCCAAATACTTCATCTCAAAAACCTTCTCTCTTACAAATATATATCATATATTCAAGGATTTTGATCTTCAAGATTAGTTCCACCAACCAAGCTCCATCAACCCAAGAAAAGCTCATCCATACCACTGTCTTGCCTCCTGAAGGGCTGCCCAAGTTCGACCATCAAGTCAAAATCCGGCCGAACCTCCGGTGATTTTTTTCGGCAAACTTTTCCGTTCATCTCTTAAAAGTGGTAAACCTCTTAACTTCCATCCGAGTCTTAACCGACCACTCCTAATATTCATATAAGAAGCTTAGTAACACCTTCTCTTCATCTCTACAAGCTCTTATATAGAATAACTTAAAGAAAAACAAATCCGTATAAGGATTGTTTTCTACAAATTATACACTTCTAAGCACGAAGTGATAATTTCATACAACGCTTGGTTTATATTCCTAACTAGCATCTTTAGTGTTTTGTGGGAATTAAATTACAAAGCTAGAATTTTATTCTTTAAACTTAAACGCACTTATTTTGGTCATATATTGATATATTCGTTATATTTGTTTAACAAGACTTAAGCGACTTCCCTTACTAACACCTTTAGTGTTTCGCGGGAAAAACTTAAGGCTTATATTATATATATCTATATATACATATTTATTATATTTAGTTAAAATATTTGAGTAAATTCCCTTACCAACACCTCTAGTGTTTCGTGGGAAGATCTTAAGGCTTTTAAGTAAATATAAGTATATATATAATCATATAAAAAATAAGTGACTTCCCTTACTAGCACCTTTAGTGTTTTGTGAGAAAAACTTAAAGCTTATATTGTATTATATATATACACATATAAACTGTGCTAATATAATTTAAACTCTGCTCTTATATTATTTTAATATATTATATTTAAATTGCACCTTTTATTCTCTCGGCCAAATATTTTATAAGTGCAAATAGTTAAAGAATAAGTGTAACGTTCTCGATTTATAAAAGTCTACACACGACTATATTAAACGAGAAATTAGTTTATCAAATATCCGAAAGCTATAACGCTTCACCAAAGACTTGATATATTTATTACTTCGGAAATAAGATATATTATTCAAAACGAAGTAATACTAAGCACACTTTAATATTCACTTAATCTAAAGAAAAGTATACACTAATATTCTTTTAAGAATATTTGTAAGTCATCCAGTCTAGTTAAGTGTATTTCTAGTCCAAATTCTTTTTATCTATAACAGGTATTATTTCGTAGATATTGTCTTCTTCGTTTTGCAGTGAGGTGAAGTATAGTGAGGTGATTCTCGTTCTAAGACCCAAGTCCTAGACGTATGAACGGGGAGTTAGTAGTCTTCACACCGTGAGGAAGAGGAAAGACCCAAGACCAACTACTGAGATCCAAAACTGGCAAAAGCTTAGAAGGACAAAGACTACTCCATGGGTTCTACATCAACTTTGAAAAAATAACAGGGTGTTATTGTCTAAGATAGGTTGTGTAGGTTGCACATTTATTTTGAGGTGGTAACCCGAAGTTACGCACTAAGACAAGTATTTGTGGGGTTGTAAAGGCTTCTCCGCTTACGTAAGGAGCAAGGTTATTTTTAAGGAAAAAACTCGGGTCCTGGAGAGGAACTCGGGGACTGGACGTAGGGGTGAGCGAATTTATTAGAGGTTGCGCCATCGTGAACCGGGATAAATCTCGCGTGTGGTATTTTCTTCCTTGTCTTTTATTTTCGCATATATAATCTGCATTGGTAAAATATTTAAAATAGGATAAATATTTTTAAAATACCATAATAATTTTTAAATTGGTAATTAAGCTATTCAACCCCCCTTCTAGCTTAAAATAGCCCTTTTACGGGACCTAACAATTGGTATCAGAGCAGTGCTTTTTAACGTGTTTGTTAAGTGATTTGAAGATTTACAAGCACAACAAAAAGTGATCCGAAATGGCGTATCTAAATACCATCGGCTGTGGTGAAGGTCTATGTAACACCCCCAAATCCGGGGTCGGGGATTCGGGTTGTCACGAGTTCCATTTCCCTTATCAATACTTAATCTTAACAGTCAACCAACTACTGCGTACTGTGACCCCACAATATACACACACACCACAAGTTATAGTCTCAGAGATGAATACCAAAAATAACACAAGTCATTTTATTCCACAATTATAAGTCATTACACCTCAAAAGGGTTTCTGAATAAATTTACATATTCCTTGCCATTATTACAATTGATAAAGATACATAAGTCTGGTACATCAAAAGTTGAAAGCCTAGCATATTGGTAGTTCCTACCTCAGCTACAGCGACATCAACGCCTATAGGAAACTGCGGAACGTTTCCTATCCGCTCGCGAATTGGGAGCTTGGTCCTGTTTGTAACGACCGAGAATTTTGCGTCATAATTAAGAAAGTAAAGTATGTGTTATGTGATGAGATTATGTGATTAAGTGGTGATTATTTGTCTTATCTGTATACTAGAGTTAAGGAGCGTGGATAAAAACGTTCCAATTTAAAGAGTCAGCTTAGAAGTCAAGTTGTGGTTTCGGGCCGTCAGGTAGAACGGAACCCGTCCTAAAATGGAAATTAAATAATATAAAATGTGAATTATATGTGAAGTAAATGAATGAAGTATTTCGTCTTAAGAGACGTGTTGATTGACAAAGGTAATGAGAAGCGTATTCGAAACGCTGAGCGTCGGGCCGTCAGGCTGAACGTGACCCGGTACGCGTAAAAAGGGAATAAAGATTAAAGAGGGATAGATTCTATGATCAGACCTGAGTCGTTTTATGACTATATGCGTGTGATTGCTAGACTGTATGCATGATTATATGTTCTGTGATAATTTCTGTGAATTTTAAAGGAATTATGTGATTTACATAAGGGTTTATTTAACCTTCGTGCATTTTTATAAAATCATCTGAGATAGATAAAAACATGGAATTTGTTCTGTTATCTTCGTAGAGGTCTTAGAGACTTTTTAAAAAAATGATAAGTGAATTTAATTGTGGGTCTTTGCATTTTTAAATTGATTTTTATGTGGAAAAGGTATTTATTAAAGTGAGTTTGCGAAATTCATATAAAATCAACCGCTCGCTCAAATTCTTATTATGAGTAATGGATGAAAAGCTAATTTCGAGACCTACGCGTTAAAAATGTCATTTTCAATAATTCTCGACTTTCCGAGAGAGAAATATTTTTATTTTGAATTTTGTTACATTTGAGTAAAAAGAGAAACAAAATGCAAATTAGAAAGGGGGTTAGTAGATTACTATTTTACCCTTATTTGGTGGAGTATAAAACACTCCTTTCTTCCCCCCATTTTCTTCTTCTTGCCGTGCACTCACTCTTTTCTCTCCTCTTTTTCTTTCACTCTCTCTCTCTCTCTCTCTCACTCGAACAACTCTCTCTCGGCTCTCTCATCAATTTCTCTCGGTATCCTTCCATTTTCCTTGATCAAACTCATCAATTATCCTTAATTCTTCATGATAAACACTTATGTGTAGGTAGAAGTATGTGCATGTGTGTATTGGTGCTTGCATGCTGAAGTGTGTGTGTTTTGGGTTCGGTTTCAAGCCAAGAACCGAGGGCTTGCTTGATTAGTTCATGTTCTCTGATTAACGTGCTGAAATTAGAATTGCATGTGGTGTTGTTGCATTGGTTTTGGTTAAGAAATCGGGGGCTCATGGTTGGACACCCTCGAATGAGGGCACCACCGTGAAGCCACCGCCACCGATGATGAACTCCGGTGAACCGGTGGTGAGTTGTGATGTGAAAACTGAACTCTACACAAAATACACTTTAATTTTAGTAGATGCATGTGGTGCTTTTCTATATAACCGAATGGGTTTATGTTCTTAAAGTGATCAAGTTGGTTTTTGACCATGAAATCAATAGTGGATAGTTGTTAATAAAAAGGTTGAAATTTATAAACTTGAAATGATGCATGCATGTTAAGATTTCTTGAAAATTTGGAAAAGGGTTTTTGGCTTCTTTGATAAAAATCGAGTGGGTGTTTGATTAAATGATTCCTTTGATTGTAAATGAATGTGTGCATATGATTGTGTTTAGAAAAAATCAAAAATTGAGGTTGCATGTGAATCTTTGCTTCGGGTTTTGTGGACTTTTGCTTCGGCTTTTGTTAATAAAGAAGAGGGAATCAGTTTTTGCGGGTTAATCTTGTTGAATACTAAGTTTATGTGGCTTAAACGTGATTGCATGTTAGTTTTAAAAAAAGATCAAGATGTGCATGTCCTTGTTTGGTTCTTGGATTGTGAATTTTGAATTTTTGCCGAATAGAAAATGGGTTTAAAAGAGATTGATTTGTGATTAAGTGAATGCATGCATGATGATTGAATAATTTGATTAAAGTTGAGTCATTAGGTGATGTTTGGCTTTGTGCTTCAGAAATCTTGATGAGAATGAGTTAAATGACTAAGTTAAGGTTTAAATCAAGTCGAAAATGTGATATAAGACTTTGCATGTCAAGATTGATCTTTGCATGTGTGTTTTCTTGATAAACCCGAATGGGTCTTAGGCTTAAAAAGAGAATTGAGTTGATTTTTTCTAAAAATCTTAGTGACTGATGATAACTTGCTTGCATGACCATGATTGAGTGGTGTTTATGTTCGAAATTTGTTAATAAAGAAAATGGTGCTAGTTTAAATGTTGGATCATGCTAGAACTAAAGTTGTATGGTGTGATTTTTTGAGAAATTTGATTGTATATGTATAATTATGGTTCGGATTTCTATGATTAAAAGAAAGGAGAGTGGTTCTTTAAAGGTTGTTAATTGAGATACGTGTTTATGTGAATTAAAGTGAGTATTTGATTGATTTTATGGTGGTATTTGTAATTAGGCCGAATAGGCCATATGAACTTAAGGTCAAAACTTGGTTTTTGACAATCAAATATGAAATGATTGGATGCGTATATGTGAATATCTATGGATTGTTTAGTTGATTGTATTATGTGGTTCGAATTTAAAAAAAAAAGGGGAATGAAATCGATTGATATAAGTGATAGTATGCACGTAAATGTTTGGTTGTAAATGGGTCTACTACTCGTAAAAGAGTCGTGTTAGTTTGATTTGAGAAATAGCCTAGGTCAAGCGAGTATGCTTTGATTGCTAGGTATATAAGGATATGAAAACTATGAGACAGAATTGTGCTATGTGCTACGTGCTGTGTGCTTATTTGTATAAGCTATATTCGTATGTTCGAGAATATAATCGAGTTATCGTATAGAGTGATCGTTCCGGGAACGAGAGTTGGGAATCTCATTAAGATTTTGGTTTTTATTGTAGATTCGGAGCGTGAGGGCATTCGGGCTAGAAAAGGGAAAAGTATACTAGGTGGCAGTAGTTCAACCCTCAGGAAAGCAATTTCAGGCAAGTAACTCTGATTACTTGTGTAAATGATTATAAAGGAAATGTTGTTCATACCATGTAGAGTATTGAACTGTTAAAGTATGAAACCCTTGCTTTATGAAACCCTGATATTGATTTGAAGTACCCTTTGTTCTTGATAACATGTTATTGATAATCCTATTTATTTCACCCGTTGATAATCTGCCTTTCTGTTCAAGTTTCCTATAATGCCATTATCATATTGAACCTTTAATTATCTTGGTTAACTCTGTTTAATGATACCCTGTTTCTCTTGATCACCCTAATGATCCCTAAGTTATTTCTGATCCTTCAAATTTAGTACCTTATTAACCTTGATACAGAATTCTTGAGAATTGTTCCTTGCGTATCTTTGATTCACTCCCTGAACTTTGTTTCTTTAAAAATCTGAATTAAGAATGAGTTTCGACTTGAAAGAGTCCGAATGATTTCAAAGGCTTGGTAATGATAAAATGAATTTTAGAAAACCTATTATTTTCCAACTCAAGGTTTTCCAAATGAATTCCTGATGGATTTGGATTGAGACGTAAGAGGCTAGTGGGACTAGTCCAGTCATGGTAAGAGGCTAGTGGGACTAGTCCAAGTTAAGGCTGAAATTATGCCGAATGGTACCTTAAAGACCGGAATGGAAGTCGATACGGGCTGATCACCCGTATATAATGAAATGGAAAGATAAGTGATCCAATCAAGGGTTCTAAATGATTATTTAAGAAAAGGAACTGAAACTTTTATTCAGTAAATTGATTTTTGGAAATGAAAATGGTTTATACTTTTTTGAAAAGAGTTGATTATGTTATTATGGAGCTTAGAGCTCAGAACCCTGATTCCTGAAATTGTTGATCATATGAATGATTGTATATCTTGAAATACTGTTGCTTTCCTCTACCGAAAGATCTATTTTGATCCTATAATGATTTGTGTTGAATGTCGGCTTTCATCCTGTTTCGAGCCTTGTTTCTTGAAAGCCCAGCTATTCTTCAGATACCTTTCCTTATCTCAAAGAAAGCAAAAAAAAAAATGAATATACGGAAATCTGCCACCTAGTTTAGCTAAAATAGAATGCCCTAGTTTGTTCAAAGCATATTGAGAATTGTTATTGTAGAACTGCTATTTAGTTACTTGCTGAGTTTTATACTCATTGTTTTGTCTAAATCTAACCATGGCAGTTAAGCAAGAAGATGGCCAGGCTTAGGCGCACTGCTCGTAAGAGCGTACCTGGTGGTCCCTACCGTGTTGAGGGCTTCCAGTTGCCAGAGCAGGTAGTACAGGTTATGAGTGAGCTCGCGCCTAGTAAAGAGGTGTTTAAAGATATAATGGGTTATCTGTCGGTTCCCAGCCGGAATCGATATTGATTATTTAATAATATTTTGGGTTTGTAAGTTATATTCAGTGATTGGTAGTTGTAATCTTGTCTCATACTTTATCCTGTTGATCCTGTTAGTAGTTAATCGGGGTTTATGCATATTTAATTAGTAGATTAGAGGTGTGTGAGTCCTCATTTCCTAACCCCGAGATTGAGGTCATCACAAGTTGGTATCAAAGCTACAGGATCTAGTCCCTGAGACAAGTTAGGTTTTAAAAAAAAAGGGGTATTTTGGGAATATATCTATATCGCGAGAGAGTTCGACTCATGTAGAGTTGAGTTAGACTATTAGGTATAGTCTAAGGAAAGTGTCTGATTTATAAAGCAGAAACTAGAGTTAGGGTGTGAGTTAGCTAGAAGCTTTATTTGACCCTAACGTTGTTTCTTGGTTGTTGTTTTATATTTTCTCTCAGGATCCTAGTAGTGGTAGTGATTCAGACTCAGAGATTAGCTTGACTGGTACCCCTGTGGATCCTATTCCACCCTCTCCAGAGGAGCCTGTATATGTTAGTTCAGACCCAGAGGAGGACCCTTCTGAGAGTAGTGAGATCCCCATGCAGATTTCACCCTTTAGGCTTGATTCAGAGACCCCTGCCCCTGAGCCAGAGTCGGAGATGCCTAAGACTGTTCCTGTCAGTGTTGGTGGCAAGTTAGCCCAGGACCGAGACTTTGTGTACTCCCGCATTCCTGAGTTAGGAGCTTTGGTGGATAGACTAGCCAGGGAGTCTAGGCAGAGTGCTTCTGTTATGGATGATGAGTGGCGAGTTCGAGTGAAGATGGTGGAGCAGGTTGCCGGGAGGAGATTGGATGAGGGACCATCCACTAGTGATGCTGATGCTGAGGCCCAGAGGCTGCATAAGATCATTCGCTGGATGTTGGTTGTGTTGAGAGAGATCCTAGATGATTAGACGGGACTGTTGGTTGAGCCCGTAGATTGTTGTTGTTGTTTTCAGCGCCGGTAGGCTTTGGGATACTTGGTCAGATGCCGGGATCCCTTTTTCATTTACCTTGTTGTATCTCAGACCAGTGTAGTAGTAGTAGTAGTTGGAAGTTAGGGGTAGATAGGGGGATGTTTTCCAGTTTTTCCTCTGTTTAACCCTGCTATTTATTGTACCTTGTTTCAGAACCTTAAAATCCAGAATATTTCCTATGTAACCCTTGATTTAAATAAATCTATTATCTTGCTTTCCTTTGTGCACCTTGTTTATCTTATAAACTGTTCTCAATGCCATGTTTTAAATACAACCATGTTTTTCGTACAACCATGTCTAAAGATCGTAAAACCCTATTCCGTGCCATGATAAAACAACACTGATATGAGAATTATGTAGTAATAGGATTGCATGTGCAAATTGGGTAAAACTTAAAACCCATAAAAGAGATTTCATAAAAATTGTTGTTATATGTATGCCATGCTATCGTATTGCTAAATAATTGCTCAATCAGGTTTGTAAGAAATGGCCAACTCACCAGATCACCAAGAAGAAGAAATTACCACCCAAGACCCAGAAATAAACCCAGAAACCACTTTGATGAGCAGACTTGCTCAGCTTTTGCAACAACCTGTGGCCCCAAAAGTTGGAAATTTCAAGCACTTTCAATCTGTTCACCCTCCAGAGTTCTTAGGTTTGCCAGATCCGATTAAAGCACAGTCGTGGTTGAGAGAGATGGAAAAAGCCTTTGAGATAGCCGAAGTTAAGGACGATAAGAAAGCTCAGTACGCAAGTTATTACTTGAGGGATGAAGCAAGTTTCTGGTGGGAGTCTTCTAAGGCGTTGTTGGAAGGCAAAGACTTATCTTGGGAGAAGTTTACTGAGATGTTTTTGGAAAAATATTTGCCAAGTTATATGCAAGATCAGTTGGAGATGAAATTTTTGGATCTTAGACAGGAGGAAATGTCGGTAGCAGAATATGAGGTGAAGTTTTCGGAGTTGGCAAGGTTCGTGCCAGAGTACGTGAATACTGAAGCAAAGAAGGCTAAGAGGTTCCAGCAGGGACTTAAGCCGTGGATTAGGAGTCAAATAGCAATGTTGGAGATCAAGAACTATGCTGCCTTGGTTCAAAAGGCAATGATAGTGGAAGGTGAGCGGGAAGCTGCTCGAAGAGAAAATGAAGGAAGAAAGAGGAAGTTTGAAAGCTCTGAGCAAGAGCAAAGAAGTTCAAAGTTCAGAGGAAAGTTTGGAAAGAATGGTGGAGGTCAGAACAAAAAGTTTCAGAAGTTTAGACCCGGGAATGGAGCTCAGAAGAACCGTTTCCAGAAAGCTGGACAACCGGGAAAGGATAGCAGGCCCCAGATGCAAGAATGCAGGAACTGTGGAAAGAAACACCCGGGGAGGTGTAATAAGCTGGATATAACATGTTTTAAGTGCAACCAGAAGGGGCATTATTCTTCGGAATGTTCAAATGAAATAAGGAAGCCTGATTTGGCTTGTTTCAAGTGTGGTAAGGTAGGCCATATGGCTAGGAATTGCAAGGAGCCTGTGCAGAAGGCTAATGTTCTCAGAATTGCTGGACCGCCGTCTCTCCCAGCACCATCAGCTCAACCCAGAGCTAGGACCTTTAACATGTCAATGAAAGATGCGGTGCAAGATGTGGATGTGGTAGCAGGTATGCTTGTCTTAAACTCAGTAGAAGTAAAAGTTTTGATGGATTCTGGAGCGACCAGATCTTTTATTTCTAAAAGCATTCTTGATAAGTTAAATTGTGTTGCGTACCCTCTAGAGCCTAATTTGATTATAGAGGTAGTAAATCAAGAGAAAGTTGTTGTTAATAAGATTTGTCCCGATTGTGATGTGTCTATAGAAGGTCGGCATTTTTCTGCTGACTTAATTCCTTTTAAGTTAGGAGAATTTGAGGTTATTCTAGGAATGGATTGGTTGTCAAATCATGAGGCGCAAATAGAGTGTAAAAGTAAGAAAGTGAAGTTAAAAACCAAGGATGGTGAGGAAGTGATATTTAAAGGAAAGAGGCAAGAGAAGAAATTTCTAACGGTTATTGAGGCGAGAAGATTAATGCGTCAAGGATGCGAAGTTTATTTGGCTCATGTCGTGGACGTGGAGAAAGAATCTGTAAGGATCGACGATATTCCGGTAGTAGGAGATTTTCCGGACGTGTTTCCTGATGAATTGCCTGGACTACCTCCAGACAGAGAGATCGAGTTTACGATTGAATTGGCTCCTGGTACGGAACCAGTGTCGAAAGCTCCCTATCGCATGGCGCCGGTTGAAATGAAGGAATTGGCAGCCCAGTTGCAAGAATTGTTGGACAAAGGAGTAATCCGACCGAGTGTATCCCCGTGGGGCGCACCGGTGTTGTTTGTAAAGAAGAAGGATGGAAGTATGCGATTATGTATCGATTACCGTGAACTGAATAAGTTGACGATCAAGAATAAGTACCCTCTACCGCGGATCGGTGACTTGTTTGACCAATTGAAAGGAGCTTCGTGTTTCTCAAAGATTGATTTAAGATCTGGGTATCATCAACTAAAGATCAAAGCGGAAGATATACCCAAGACAGCGTTCCGAACAAGATACGGACATTATGAGTTTTTGGTAATGGCATTTGGCTTGACGAATGCGCCAACTGCATTTATGGATCTTATGAACAGAGTGTTCAAGCAGTATTTGGACAAGTTCATGATTGTGTTTATTGACGATATACTTATTTATTCCAAAACGGAGGAAGATCATAAGGAGCAATTGGGGATTTCCTTGGAAATTCTGTGAAAAGAGAAGCTGTATGCAAAGTTTTCAAAGTGTGAATTTTGGCTAAAAGAAGTGCAATTTCTTGGTCATGTAGTTAATAAAGAAGGAATTAAAGTGGACCCAGCTAAGATAGAAGCTGTAATGAATTGGGAAAGACCCAAGACTCCGACGAAAGTCAGAAGTTTTCTGGGATTAGCCGGATACTATAGAAGATTTGTGCAAGATTTCTCAAAGATTGCCGTTCCATTGACAAAATTGACGAGAAAGAATGAGAAGTTCGTTTGGACAGAAAAGTGTGAGGAAAGTTTTCAAGAGTTAAAGAAGAGATTGGTAACCGCCCCTGTGTTGGTATTACCAGATGATAAAGGTGAATTTGTGATATTCAGTGATGCTTCCTATAAAGGACTTGGATGCGTTTTAATGCAACACGGGAAGGTGATAGCATACGCGTCAAGGCAACTCAAACCGCACGAGCAAAAGTATCCAACGCACGATTTGGAATTGGCAGCAATAGTATTTGCCCTTAAGATTTGGAGGCATTATTTGTACGGGGAAAAGTGCGAGATTTATACGGACCATAAGAGCTTAAAGTATATCTTTACTCAGAAAGAACTGAATATGCGACAAAGAAGGTGGTTAGAATTGATCAAAGATTATGATTGTGCGATAAACTATCATCCTGGAAAGGCAAATATGGTAGTCGATGCTTTAAGTCAAAAGGAAAAGTTAAATATGTTAACGTCATCAGAAGAATTAATCAAGGACTTTGAAAAGATGGAAATAGTGGTGCAGACTCCAGAATGTGGAGGTGAAGCCATTTATGCAATGCTGTTTCAACCTGAAATTTTGGAAAAGATTAGATGCTGTCAAGAGCAAGTGATGAATCGCGAAAGGAATAAGTTGACGGGAGAAGAAATTAAAGCTCAAAAGGATGGAAAAGGGATAAATCGTGTTAACTCACGTATTTGGATACCTGATATTATGGAACTAAAGCACGAGATTTTGCAAGAAGCGCATAACTCGAGATTTTCAATTCACCCTGGAAGTACGAAGATGTACCGGGATTTGAAAGAAAATTTTTGGTGGCCAAACATGAAAAAGGAAATTGCGGAATGGATAAGCAAATGTTACACGTGCCAAAGAGTTAAAGCAGAACATCAAAGGCCAAGTGGACTGCTTCAGCCACTGGACATACCTGAATGGAAATGGGAACATATCACAATGGATTTCGTGGTAGGATTACCTAAAACCAAGTCTAATCATGATGCGATTTGGGTGGTAATTGATCGACTGACAAAGTCAGCACATTTCTTGCCGATAAACGAAAGGTTTTCATTAGAGAAGCTGGTCAAAATGTATCTGGATGAAATCGTGATGCGTCATGGAGTTCCTGTATCTATCGTGTCTGATAGAGATCCAAGGTTTAATTCGAGATTTTGGCGACAATTCCATGATCATTTGGGAACGAAATTGAAAATGAGTACGGCATATCATCCGCAGACAGACGGACAAAGTGAAAGGACAATTCAGACAATTGAGGATATGTTACGAACTTGCGCAATAGATTTCAAAGGAAATTGGGACAATCATTTGCCCTTAGTTGAGTTTTCCTACAACAACAGTTATCATGCAAGTATTGGCATGCCGCCTTATGAAGCGTTGTATGGAAGAAAGTGTAGATCCCCTACTTATTGGGACGAAGTTGGTGAGCGCAAGTTAATTGGCCCCGAGCTAGTGCAGCAAACGAAGGAAAAAGTTGAAATGATACGAAAGAGATTAATTGCAGCTCAAGACCGACAGGCAAAGTACGCGAATCAAGAGCGGAAAGATGTGCAATTCAAAACTGGAGACAAGGTCTTGTTGAAGATATCTCCTTGGAAAGGTTTAACTCGATTTGGAAAGAAAGGAAAGCTAAGTCCAAGGTACATTAGACCATTTGAAGTATTGCGACAAGTTGGGAAAGTGGCGTATGAATTAGCGCTACCGCCGCAAATGCAACATCTGTACAATGTATTTCATGTATCTCTCCTGAAGAAGTATAATGCTGAAGCGAGCCATGTGATCGAGTTGGAACCGGTAGAAATCCAACCAGATTTGTCCTATGTGGAACAACCAGTGCGAATTTTGGATCGAAAAGAAAGGACGCTTAGAAATAAAGTTGTACCTCTAGTTAGAGTGTTGTGGAGAAATCCACTAGTCGAGGAATCGACCTGGGAATTAGAAAGCGAAATGAAAGAAAAGTATCCCTATCTATTTGCTTAGATTAGATTCTGGGGACAGAATCCTTTTAAGGAGGGTAGATTGTAACGACCGAGAATTTTGCGTCGTAATTAAGAAAGTAAAATATGTGTTATGTGATGAGATTATGTGATTAAGTGGTGATTATTTGTCTTATCTGTATACTAGAGTTAAGGAGCGTGGATAAAAACGTTCCAATTTAAAGAGTCAACTTAGAAGTCAAGCTGTGGTTTCGGGCCGTCAGGTAGAACGGAACCTGTCCTAAAATGGAAATTAAATAATATAAAATGTGAATTATATGTGAAGTAAATGAATGAAGTATTTTGTCTTAAGAGACGTGTTGATTGACAAAGGTAATGAGAAGCGTATTCGAAATGCTGAGCGTCGGGCCGTCAGGCTGAACGTGACCCGGTACGCGTAAAAAGGGAATAAAGATTAAAGAGGGATAGATTCTATGATCAGACCTGAGTCGTTTTGTGACTATATGCGTGTGATTGCTAGACTGTGTGCATGATTATATGTTCTGTGATAATTTCTGTGAATTTTAAAGGAATTATGTGATTTACATAAGGGTTTATTTAACCTTCGTGCATTTTTATAAAATCATCTGAGATAGATAAAAACATGGGATTTGTTCTGTTATCTTCGTAGAGGTCTTAGAGACTTTTTAAAAAAATGATAAGTGAATTTAATTGTGGGTCTTTGCATTTTTAAATTGATTTTTATGTGGAAAAGGTATTTATTAAAGCGAGTTTGCGAAATTCATATAAAATCAACCGCTCGCTCAAATTCTTATTATGAGTAATGGATGAAAAGCTAATTTCGAGACCTACGCGTTAAAAATGTCATTTTCAATAATTCTCGACTTTCCGAGAGAGAAATATTTTTATTTTGAATTTTGTTACATTTGAGTAAAAAGAGAAACAAAATGCAAATTAGAAAGGGGGTTAGTAGATTACTATTTTACCCTTATTTGGTGGAGTATAAAACACTCCTTTCTTCCCCCCATTTTCTTCTTCTTGCCGTGCACTCACTCTTTTCTCTCCTCTTTTTCTTTCACTCTCTCTTTCTCTCACTCGAACAACTCTCTCTCGGCTCTCTCATCAATTTCTCTCGGTATCCTTCCATTTTCCTTGATCAAACTCATCAATTATCCTTAATTCTTCATGATAAACACTTATGTGTAGGTAGAAGTATGTGCATGTGTGTATTGGTGCTTGCATGCCGAAGTGTGTGTTTTGGGTTCGGTTTCAAGCCAAGAACCGAGGGCTTGCTTGATTAGTTCATGTTCTGTGATTAACGTGCTGAAATTAGAATTGCATGTGGTGTTGTTGCATTGGTTTTGGTTAAGAAATCGGGGGCTCATGGTTGGACACCCTCGAATGAGGGCACCACCGTGAAGCCACCGCCACCGGTGATGAACTCCGGTGAACCGGTGGTGAGTTGTGATGTGAAAACTGAACTCTACACAAAATACACTTTAATTTTAGTAGATGCATGTGGTGCTTTTCTATATAACCGAATGGGTTTATGTTCTTAAAGTGATCAAGTTGGTTTTTGACCATGAAATCAATAGTGGATAGTTGTTAATAAAAAGGTTGAAATTTATAAACTTGAAATGATGCATGCATGTTAAGATTTCTTGAAAATTTGGAAAAGGGTTTTTGGCTTCTTTGATAAAAATCGAGTGGGTGTTTGATTAAATGATTCCTTTGATTGTAAATGAATGTGTGCATATGATTGTGTTTAGAAAAAATCAAAAATTGAGGTTGCATGTGAATCTTTGCTTCGGGTTTTGTGGACTTTTGCTTCGGCTTTTGTTAATAAAGAAGAGGGAATCGGTTTTTGCGGGTTAATCTTGTTGAATACTAAGTTTATGTGGCTTAAACGTGATTGCATGTTAGTTTTAAAAAAAGATCAAGATGTGCATGTCCTTGTTTGGTTCTTGGATTGTGAATTTTGAATTTTTGCCGAATAGAAAATGGGTTTAAAAGAGATTGATTTGTGATTAAGTGAATGCATGCATGATGATTGAATAATTTGATTATAGTTGAGTCATTAGGTGATGTTTGGCTTTGTGCTTCGGAAATCTTGATGAGAATGAGTTAAATGACTAAGTTAAGGTTTAAATCAAGTTGAAAATGTGATATAAGACTTTGCATGTCAAGATTGATCTTTGCATGTGTGTTTTCTTGATAAACCCGAATGGGTCTTAGGCTTTAAAAGAGAATTGAGTTGATTTTTGCTAAAAATCTTAGTGACTAATGAGAACTTGCTTGCATGACCATGATTAAGTGGTGTTTATGTTCGAAATTTGTTAATAAAGAAAATGGTGCTAGTTTAAATGTTGGATCATGCTAGAACTAAAGTTGTATGGTGTGATTTTTTGAGAAATTTGATTGTATATGTATAATTATGGTTCGGATTTCTATGATTAAAAGAAAGGAGAGTGGTTCTTTAAAGGTTGTTAATTGAGATACGTGTTTATGTGAATTAAAGTGAGTATTTGATTGATTTTATGGTGGTATTTGCAATTAGGCCGAATAGGCCATATGAACTTAAGGTCAAAACTTGGTTTTTGACAATCAAATATGAAATGATTGGATGCGTATATGTGAATATCTATGGATTGTTTAGTTGATTGTATTATGTGGTTCGAATTTAAAAAAAAAGGGGGAATGAAGTCGATTGATATAAGTGATAGTATGCACGTAAATGTTTGGTTGTAAATGGGTCTAGTACTCGTAAAAGAGTCGTGTTAGTTTGATTTGAGAAATAGCCTAGGTCAAGCGAGTATGCTTTGATTGCTAGGTATATAAGGATATGAAAACTATGAGACAGAATTGTGCTATGTGCTACGTGCTGTGTGCTTATTTGTATAAGCTATATTCGTATGTTCGAGAATATAATCGAGTTATCGTATAGAGTGATCGTTCCGGGAACGAGAGTTGGGAATCTCATTAAGATTTTGGTTTTTATTGTAGATTCGGAGCATGAGGGCATTCGGGCTAGGAAAGGGAAAAGTATACTAGGTGGCAGTAGTTCAACCCTCAGGAAAGCAATTTCAGGCAAGTAACTCTGATTACTTGTGTAAATGATTATAAAGGAAATGTTGTTCATACCATGTAGAGTATTGAACTGTTAAAGTATGAAACCCTTGCTTTATGAAACCCTGGTATTGATTTGAAGTACCCTTTGTTCTTGATAACCTGTTATTGATAATCCTATTGATTTCACCCGTTGATAATCTGCCTTTCTGTTCAAGTTTCCTATAATGCCATGATCATATTGAACCTTTAATTATCTTGGTTAACTCTGTTTAATGATACCCTGTTTCTCTTGATCGCCTTAATGATCCCTAAGTTATTTCTGATCCTTCAAATTTAGTACCTTATTAACCTTGATACAGAATTCTTGAGAATTGTTCCTTGCGTATCTTTGATTCACTCCCTGAACTTTGTGTCTTTAAAAATCTGAATTAAGAATGAGTTTCGACTTGAAAGAGTCCGAATGATTTCAAAGGCTTGGTAATGATAAAATGAATTTTAGAAAACCTATTGTTTTCCAACTCAAGGTTTTCCAAATGAATTCCTGATGGATTTGGATTGAGACGTAAGAGGTTAGTGGGACTAGTCCAGTCATGGTAAGAGGCTAGTGGGACTAGTCCAAGTTAAGGCTGAAATTATGCCGAATGGTACCTTAAAGACCGGAATGGAGGTCGATACGGGCTGATCACCCGTATATAATGAAATGGAAAGATAAGTGATCCAATCAAGGGTTCTAAATGATTATTTAAGAAAAGGAACTGAAACTTTTATTCAGTAAATTGATTTTTGGAAATGAAAATGGTTTATACTGTTTTGAAAAGAGTTGATTATGTTATTGTGGAGCTTAGAGCTCAGAACCCTGATTCCTGAAATTGTTGATCATATGAATGATTCTATATCTTGAAATACTGTTGCTTTCCTCTACCGAAAGATCTATTTTGATCCTATAATGATTTGTGTTGAATGTCGGCTTTTATCCTGTTTCGAGCCTTATTTCTTGAAAGCCCAGCTATTCTTCAGATACCTTTCCTTATCTCAAAGAAAGCAAAAAAAAAAAAATGAATATACGGAAATCTGCCACCTAGTTTAGCTAAAATAGAATGCCCTAGTTTGTTCAAAGCATATTGAGAATTGTTATTGTAGAACTGCTATTTAGTTACTTGCTGAGTTTTATACTCATTGTTTTGTCTTAATCTAACCATGGCAGTTAAGCAAGAAGATGGCCAGGCTTAGGCGCACTGCTCGTAAGAGCGTACCTGGTGGTCCCTACCGTGTTGAGGGCTTCCAGTTGCCAGAGCAGGTAGTACAGGTTATGAGTGAGCTCGCGCCTAGTAAAGAGGTGTTCAAAGATACAATGGGTTATCTGTCGGTTCCCAGCCGGAATCGATATTGATTATTTAATAATATTTTGGGTTTGTAAGTTATATTCGGTGATTGGTAGTTGTAATCTTGTCTCATACTTTATCCTGTTGATCCTGTTAGTAGTTAATCCGGGTTTATGCATATTTAATTAGTAGATTAGAGGTGTGTGAGTCCTCATTTCCTAACCCCGAGATTGAGGTCGTCACACTGTTCATCTTGTCTATCTGATGTTGTGTGATGAAAGAAGAAAGCAAGGGTGAGCAACAAGCCCACCAAAATAATATGTATAATAACTAACAATATATAAGCTTTCTCATAGTACACATGAAAGTCTTGGTCAAGAAGAAATGAACCAAGCTGATATCTTAACGCGACCAAGTCGCAAAATATTCAGTATATATATACATATATACTTTTCACAATCTTTGAAATCCTCTAACATGTATAATATACACAGAGTTCCCATTTATAACTGTATAAAATATCGTTGCAAGGTGATCTCATATATCTAACCTTGTCTGAACGTTTTTCCGAAAATCTTTGACATGCACAAGATAATCATTTACTAGATATAAGTTTAAAAGATGAAGTTACAAGATACTCCAATATACTTATATCCGAATACTACTTGAACTACCACCGTTCAAGGTATAATCAGTTTCAAAAGTTCATCACATAGATGAGACTAAAAGATAAGACTTGAATAGATTCAATACTTGAAATATCATTATAAATAATGAAGTTACGAGATACTTTATTAAGTCCCGATATATATATATACACCTATATATATACATTCATACACTCCTTTAAAACCTCTGTTATAAAAATAATAAACAGAGTTGCAATATCCAATGAATTTGGAAAGGAGAAAACCTTGGCATAAACCTGATATCTTGCTGATCAGGCAAAGATACCAATAAGTAACCTTTTCTACTAGTAGATGGACGAATTCCCCACTTGTCATCACCCTGGCCGCAATGGGACCTTATGATGGACTGCCACTCAGCCACTTACGCATTTGATGGACTCCCACAGAGCCACTTACACTTTCATGGACGCCCATTGAGCCCATGTTGCTTATGCCGACTCAATAGATGGACTTACTTCCCGAACGTTGGGTAAGTAATCAATTCATTTATCAAAACAGCAACCTCGTTGCGAATGTAAAATACACCACCGTTGCGAATGTAAAATACACCACCGACTCAACAGAATAATCTTTATAAAAATAATTGAAGTAGAAGTTGTAAAACTTATACTTGAAATGAATATTAAATAACCAAAGATATACTTATACGAAAGTAATATCTTTATTTGAGTAATCAAAAGTGAGTTTGATTATTGACACATTATTCTTTAATAAAATAAAGAATATTAATTAGTAAATAATCGGAGTCATAAGTCCTCGAATAAATATTCAAAATAATATTCATTAATAAAATAAACGGAGTCATAAGCCTTCGAATGAATATTCAAAATAATATTCATTAAATAGAATAAACAGAGTCATAAGTCCTCGAATGAATATTCAAAGTAATATTCATTAAATAATATAAAGTGAGTCATAAGTCCTCGAATGAATATTCAAGTAATATTCATTAAATAATATAAAGTTATCGAATAAACCTTATTCGATTAATAGTTTTTAAAAAAACCATATCAATATATATATATATATAAATATATATATCATATACTCGGGAACATCTACTCCCGGTTTTAGAAAAGGGTTCACCTTTGGGTCCCCTATACTCAGGGTATACGCAACTACTGCTTATCTCTAGCATAGGTATTATGCAACTAATAAGCATTTGAACCAATAGATATATAAATCAAGAATACGAAATAGGCATGCATATATACCACATCACATGCTCCAATATATCGCAAGAATTTGCTAATAACAAATATGCATTTATCACAAGATCATGCATATACACATATACATCACAACAACAGTTATACGGGTAGAAAACTTGCCTAAGCGACTGGGGGTTACAAATGGCTTGGGACGAGTCTGGTAACCTATAAACAACATATAAGTTAGAATTAAACCAAAGTCGCTTATGAATCTATACTTTAACCAATTAGACCCTAACGTTCGCTTTTGCGCTTAACGATTGACTTAAGTCGCTCGAGTACCCTCGGCTCCACCATTTTTAATAAATTAACCATTAAGGGCTTTAAGGAGATTCTTTCACGAGTGCCTTACCAACTGCCTAATACACTTTACATAAATGTTTCATACTCCAATTAGTCCTTTAAGGTCTTTAACCTATGTTTCAAAGTAAGGCAAGGGGTAATGGTTCGTTCGCAAAATGTCGTTACTTAAAATGGTCGTTTCTCCTAAACCGTACATCGGAATCAAACGAACCATATATCAAAACGAAGCTCGTAACATGAATTATCTAATCATGGCAATGGTCAAAACCTAGCAGTGAGTTCACGGGTCCTAATGTTAAGAGCAAAAACAGTCTAAAGTAAATCGGACATTACGACGGCTATATTTACGCGATTACCAAATTTTAAACTACTCCAATTAACCACAATCAACCACAAATCAACCCATTACCACCAATACCACCAAAGTTCATCCAAACCTTACTAACTCAGTCCATAACCTCATGATTTTTCCAAATTATTCAATCTCAAACAAGAGCTACTAATTATACTTAAGGTTCATTAACCAACAACCAAGATTTATAACCCAAAATCATTATAATTCCATCCAAACTCTAAACATACAAGAATCATGCTCTCATGAACTATAACAAACAAAACCTAACCTAATACTCAAAGTAAAGTTAGGGTTTGGAGGGGTTATACCTTCCTTGGAGAGTGGAGAATCACTTAGGAAGCCTTAAATAACCACTAACTATCTTTACTAAGCTTGGATCTTGAAGAAAACATAAGAAAACACAAAGTTAGTTTCTTGAAAACACTATTCACCAAGAACTTTGATGAATTGATTAGCTATGTTAAACATGGAATCTTGAGCTTAAACTTATGGCTCATCTTAGTTATGAATTATGGAAGCTAAAGAAACAAACCTCTTGAATTATGAAGGTGTGTAGCTTGATTTTTGAAATTTTCTCCTTTGTTTTTCATGGAAAAGCCGAGAGCAAAGAGTGGGGGAAGAAGAAAATGTTTTTGTTTTGGTTGCTTTTGATTTTTGTGTTTGTTTTGCTTGTTAATTAGGTTGTTACCATGGTAAATATTGTGTGGTTCACAATCATCCAACAACACACTTGCTTGGTCATGCTTATGTCACCATGTGATGTCACCCTCCCTCCTTTGTCCTCTACTCATTGGTTTAATGACATCATCCCCACTAATCTCTTTGATTAGCTTTTAATTATTTGGCTAATGACCGCTGATCTGTTATACGGTTCGCTTAACTTTCATTTTCGTTTATCGTTTGAGGGATCATACCCGGGATCTTATTACTTGGGTTCCCTTAACCTTTCTCAATACATTATATTCCTTTTATGATCCTCTCTCATAATCCTTGAATTTAAATCCTTTTAATCATGTTACCTTATACTCAATTCTTTCGGTATCTGGTGGATTTTCGGGAAAAATCAAAGTGTTCGGAATTGGATTCTGACGATCTTTACATACACGTATATACCATATAAAGTACTAATAAAATCTCAGAATATCAATAACAGAACCCCTACATAGTGTGGCATGAAAAGTTTTCTTATTCAGCATAATCTGCAAAATCACTATTCATAAGGGTTTCAAAAATTTCCAAAAATTGGGGTTATTACAGTCTTCCCTCCTTAAAAGGATTCCGTCCCGGAATCAGATAAAAAAATGAATAGGGATACTCTCTTAGCATTGCACTTTCTAACTCTCGAGTAAATTTTCCCACATTATGGTCCTACCACTAAACTCTGCCTAGTTTGATAACCCTTCTCCTAAGCACTTGTTCCTTTTCACTCTATAACCCTTCCTGGTTGCTCCATATAGGTTACGTCTGGTTGCATGTCTTGGCGCTTATATGCCCCTATTTATCTGGCATCCGAATTACACTTCCTTAATATTGATACGTGAAACACGTTATGACTTGCTACATGTTCGGGGGTAGGGCTAGCTCATATGCTATCTTCCCAATACGTCTTAATATATCCAAGGGTCCAACAATTCGTGGACTTAAACTTTCCTTTCTTTCCAACCCTCATCAATTCCTTTTTAAGGTAATACTTTTAACAATACAAGGTTCCCTCCTTCATACTCTTTGTCCTTTCATTTGTCAAATCAGCATACTTCTTATGTCCATCTTGAGCTACTCCCAGCCGTCCTCTGATTAGATCTATTATATCCTTGGTCCTTTGGACTACTGTGGGTCCGAGCATCTTGCGCTCTACAACTTCATCCTAACATAAGGGAGATCGACATTGTCTTCCCTCAAGGATCTCATAAGGCGACATCTCGATAATGATATATGATCTATTGTCGTAAGAAAACTCAATCCGTGTTAAGTGATCATTCCAATTTCTTTCAAGTCTATTGCACAGACTCTCATTATAGCTTTTAGCATTAGAGCTTTTGTTTCTCAATACCCATTCTTTTCCAGTTTGTAATCGCTACTACCTTCCGTTCCTAATATTATACTGGTTATACTTTTGCTCCTTAGCGTTCTATAACCTTTTAATAACCACGTCAACCTTAGTATCACGAATGTGTTTCCATTCCGAATACCACCACAACTTTACTACTCCTTTTTCAGCTGTTTCTATTTCCCAAAGTTTGATCAATCATATAGAAGTAAAGGAATTTGTTGAGAGATCACTATGATCATGAACACTTGTTATATCACATAGTTAGTACAGAAGGTGGCCAGCCTTTAGTACTTGACAAGCAATTAAACAATAGATGGTATCCTACTAGGCTTCTATCACACAGATAGATAGTCATTCGGCAATACCTCCCCTTCTGGAAGGGTTGTTCTTCTCAGCTTACATGAAATGAAAAGAAGAGAAAAGAACGAACTGAAGAGAATTGTATATTCGTAAAAAAGAAATTTTATTGCCATAAAATATCTGGCTTGGAATCTACCTCTGAACTATAGAGGTTTGTCATAGGAGAACAAAACATATATGTATTTATGTCAACATCAAGTATTATAGCATCGTATTTCACATGCCTAAATATTTTTGCTATTCCGTCCATCATTCTATGGACCCATGCTCTTCCTCGAGCTTATACACAATCACCTTTGAAACTCCCTCGACATCGAAAATCGAATCTGGGATCTCATTCTAGACATCATCGTTAGTAGAATTATATGCTTGCACCGCAACCTTCCTCGTATAGTCATACGACTCTCTATTGATAAGAAAGAATAAGTATTCAATAGGTAAATAATCGAGTTAATTAGTCTATTAATGATAACTTATACACTACCACGACCCGATTAGTGGTACTCAATCTCAACATCCATTCCAATACAACTCTCACGGTTGTAATCAGCTCATTACTCGCAGAATCATTGATGCATTACTATGGTCCACCACTGACCTACTGTCGTCATTCACTTTCCATGAAATCTTAATATCTAACCATACGGAGTCCATACATGTCGTATAGAATACTTCTAAGGAGTTAACATAATCACCAATCATAATTCATGAAGAACACTCCAAACTCTGACGTACTTTCATGACATGAAGTAGATAAAATTGCAGAAGAGTTTCAGTCAAAGCAACGATAGCAGGTTAATACCATTCTTAATCGTATGCCTTAAATAGAAGACTTAACTCAAGGGTTCGTCTAGTCCTTTTTGAAACATGGTCCTGGCTTATCTCAAGATAGTATCTTCTGAGATAGATAGCCCGCTCATGGCGATTATACGAATTAAACCTTTACCAAACTACTATTACAGTTGGGTATTGCACAGTCATCAGAAGGAATGTCAATCTTTCAAATCATAACACAATCTTCACGGCTTTAACCATTATCATTGTATTCTTCTGGCACGAGCGCCGATAATTATCCTCTTACCTTTAAAGTGTCGGCCACCTCTTTGGCCTTTCCTGATAGTAAAATTTCCTTACAGTCAATGTCATTTTAACCACCTCCAAATAAATTTTCTACCTCATTTCAATCACGGCTTATGTGAAGATGTTTTCCTTAAAATCCGATGAGTAAAAAAAAATATCACCATTTTTCCATAAGTTATTGCCTCAGTCTTTAGAGGTTAATCACTGTCACGACTGACTCTCAATCAGAATTAGAACATCTTTTATCTTAAGTCCTAATTTCCCTGAACAATTTCGACCATTACTGGTTCGATCCATACTTTCTCATGGTTTAACACGTGCCCCACTTTGCATCATTATAATTACGTCATATTTCCTTTATCAACATTTCTATTCTTGAGAATTTTGAAAATTACCTTTCTCCTTGTAAAACCTCTAAGGTTATCCTTGAATCGTTCCTCATGTATTCCCTAGATACAGGGCATATCAAGATACCATTTATTAATACCAGAATCATTGTCTATATACTTCTGAAAAATTTCTTCACTGATTCTTAAAGGTTGTTATTACCTTAATCCTTAAAATTCATACTATCAAAACTCATACTATCCTTATTAAGGGTGAAATGCCAACCTTTATGCATTCCCCTAGGATTCATTTTAAGTTACCGATGTTCTATCCTTAATTCCACCTTTAAAAAGGTACATGCATCCTTCCATGGATAATCAAGTCATATATCCCTGATAAGGGTGTCTTATTCAATCATTCCCACCTCGATAGTATATGCTGAATTTCACAATAACATCTGTATTCAAAATGAGGTCAATCAATATGGCCTCCAAAAGATAACAACGGTTATCCGCTTTTATTGCCTGAATTGGGTAACGATAACAAGGATGTTCTGGAAGATATTGGTCGTGTTCAACGTGAACTTCTTCTTAATAATTCCTTATTTACTTTTGTTGTTTATCTCAATAGTCATCTCAATGTTGGGATATCTTTCATACCTGGCGTCTCCCTTTTTGTGTATCAAGCCACTGGTCTTACACTTCATATTCTTGAAGGTCACTTCCTTCATCCAATTTTCCTAATTTCTTACTTTCTTGACTCCTCAGTCCATCCGTGTTTCCTTGTTAATCAATCGATCTATCTCAAAGTTTCATCGAATACTGTCAACTTCAAGGGAATTAACTATACGTATCGCTTACGCCTTCAAACCTTAAATTTATCTCATGATCAGTCACCATCGCGCTGATGATGACACACTTCTCTATATTTATTGCAAGGGTTTCTTATGGTTTCCCATACCTAACTCCCTTATCACTTCTCAACTCTGTTTCCTTTATATCCCTTTATATTTCTACCCTTTTCAGTCTTTTATTTTCGTTTCCACTACAACCATTACATGAACCAACACAACATAAGAATTGATTTCAAACATCCCGTCATTCTAGATTCGTGTCCTCAGAACGAATCTTGACAACTTTTACAACTTAAATTCATAATTCATCATACTTGTCCGCTTTTGTTCTGGCTCTAAAGTTTTTTTTATACTACCTTCATAACCTCGGGAGTTACTTTCCCGAAAACAATTGACTGAACGTTAATCAGTTTATTCTAACCTCTGGCTCCGTGCCTTTCTTGGTCTTTCACCAGCGGGTGGCCTCTCTCTTAGGAGGGTAAGTGACAAAACAGTCTTTTGTGATTCGTTAATCATTTAGAATCTCAAATGATTCCTATATTTCCTTTAGCCAGGCTCTTGCCTCGACTGGGTTCGCTTGTTCCTTGGAACTCCGAGAGCATAGTGACTTAAAGGTCCTGAAAGATTTCCTACCGCATTGTTTCCTCAAGGTGGTGGTTGGGAATAAGAGTATAAGTTCTGTTTAGACAGGTCCATGAATTTCTGTATAGGAGTACCGTCCTGGTTCTCCCTATCTTGCTCGACTTCTGTTTTCTCAGTATGAAATGTTTTCTCATCCTCCCCATAATTGGGGTCATCCTACATGTTTTAAATCCTCATTTTCCACTTCATTATGTTATGGGTTCCTTCTATCTTGATGGCGTCCTCCCTGACTATCACATTCAGGGTTTGCCCTAAATCTTATTCCTCGAACTATGACTTTCATCTAAGATCCAGTCCTTAAGCTCTTGAACATTTGGAACCCAAATTCTGTAGGGATACCTCATTATTCCCTCATCATCTTTCTAGGTATTAATCTTTTCTCCGGTCATTGGTTCTCTGCCTCTAATTATCACTTTTTTCTTGGCACAATATGATCTTCTCCAATAATTCGAGCTGTATTGCAATCTCAAATAGCTTTTCGGTACCGGCTCCGGTTACCTTCACTTCTATTTCCATTTTCTCAAAATCTCTTGTCAACTCTCCCAAAGACATTTTCATATTGAGTCTCTCTTTTATACTAAGGGCATTAGCCACTATTTTTGCTTTCCCTGGATGATAAAGAATCTCATAATCGAAATCCTTGATTAGCTCTAACCACCTACTCTGGCGCATGTTCAGCTCTTTCTGCGTGAAAATGTACTAGAGAACTTATGGTTTATGTAAATCTCGCAATTTTCTCCATACAAATAATGCCTCCAACCTTTAGGGAAAAACTATTGCCACGAGCCCAAGCTCATGGGTGGGGATATCGAATTTTATATTCCCTTAGTTGTCTTGACGCGTACGTGATTACCTTGTTGTGCTGTATAAGAAGCACCCTAATTCCTTATGTGAAGCGTCACTACAAATTAAAAAAAATCTCCTTTTCCATCCGGAAACGCCAACATAGGGGCCATCACCAACCTTTGCTTCAGTTCTTAAGAGCTGTTCTTGCATTTCTCTGTCCATTCGAACTTCTCAGTCTTACGAGTAAGCCGCGTTAAAGGGGCTACTATCTTTACAAACTTAAACGAACCTCCGGTAGTGACCGACCAATCCTACCTCTGGTAGTCGCCCTAACCATGGTCATCAATTCCTCACTGGTCCTTTATTCATTCTTGTCAGGATCCTTCATGACATCCTTCTCAGCAATAATCCCTTCTAGGACAACATCCTCAAACGCTACATCCTCAATATGAACGTCATCCGGTCCCGTGTTAGGATGCTCTATCGGATCCACAATCTGATCTTCAATACCTAATAAAATATCATCGCGTTGTTGCTCCTCAACCTCAGGGTTCAGAGTCCCGCTACCATATATGATAACGAACTACGCCTCTATCACGATATTTATAAGGGTTCCCCTAAGGGTTTTAACTGTCAGTACTACATTAGGTAGTCCGACTATGAACTTGGCAATAGTTCTTATTTATCTTAGTGAACTTATTATTTTAATGTCACTTCATCTCTGAGGTTTATAACGCTTAGCTCTGATACCATTTCTGTAACACCCCCAAATCCGGGGTCGAGGATTCAGGTTATCACGAGTTCCATTTCCCTTATCAATACTTAATCTTAACAGTCAACCAACTACTGCGTACTGTGATCCCACAATATACACACACACATCACAAGTTATAGTCTCACAGATGAATACCAAAAATAACACAAGTCATTTTATTCCACAATTATAAGTCATTACACCTCAAAAGGGTTTCTGAATAAATTTACATATTCCTTGCCATTATTACAATTGATAAAGATACATAAGTCTGGTACATCAAAAGTTGAAAGCCTAGCCTATTTGTAGTTCCTACCTCAGCTACAGCGACATCAACGCCTATAGGAAACTGCGGAACGTTTCCTATCCGCTCGCGAATTGGGAGCTTGGTCCTGTTCATCTTTTCTATCTGATGTTGTGTGATGAAAGAAGAAAGCAAGGGTGAGCAACAAGCCCACCAAAATAATATGTATAATAACTAACAATATATAAGCTTTCTCATAGTACACATAAAAGTCTTGGTCAAGAAGAAATGAACGAAGCTGATATCTTAACGTGACCAAGTCGCAAAATATTCAGTATATATATACATATATACTTTTCACAATCTTTGAAATCCTCTGACATGTATAATATACACAGAGTTCCCGTTTATAACTGTATAAATTATCGTTGCAAGGAGATCTTATATATCTAACCTTGTCTCAACGTTTTTCCGAAATTTTTTGACATGCACAAGATAATCATTTACTAGATATAAGTTTAAAAGATGAAGTTACAAGATACTCCAATATACTTATATCCGAATACTACTTGAACTACCACCGTTCAAGGTATAATCAGTTTCAAAAGTTCATCACATAAATGAGACTACAAGATAAGACTTGAATATATTCAATCCTTGAAATATCATTATAAATAATGAAGTTACGAGATACTTTATTAAGTCCCGATATATATATATACACCTATATATATACATTCATACACTCCTTTAAAACCTCTGTTATAAAAATAATAAACAGAGTTGCAATATCCAATGAATTTGGAAAGGAGAAAACCTTGGCATTAACCTGATATCTTGCTGATCAGGCAAAGATACCAATAAGTAACCTTTTCTACTAGTATATGGACGAATTCCCCACTGGTCATCACCGTGGCCGCAATGGGACCTTATGCTGGACTGCCACTCAGCCACTTACGCATTTGATGGACTCCCACTGAGCCACTTACACTTTCATGGACGCCCACTGAGCCCATGTTGCTTATGCCGACTCAATAGATGGACTTACTTCCCGAACGTTGGGTAAGTAATCAATTCATTTATCAAAACAGCAACCTTGTTGCGAATGTAAAATACACCACCGAGCCGGATCCCTAAAGTTTTGAGCGAGTATTTAAATCCCCTTCGAAAGGAAGATCTTAACTATACAAATGAGTTTTGGGATCCGCTCTAACTTTTAAAATCATTTTGAAGACTCGAAAACATTTTTAAGAATGTTTGGAGTAATGCTGATTTAATGAAATTAATCAGTCCCGATATATTAGAAAATATATGAATATTATTATTTAAATAATATTCCCATAAAGAATAATCTTTATAAAAATAATTGAAGTAGAAGTTGTAAAACTTATACTTGAAATGAATATTAAATAACCAAAGATATACTTATACGAAAGTAATATCTTTATTTGAGTAATCAAAAGTGAGTTTGATTATTGACACATTATTCTTTAATAAAATAATGAATATTAATTAGTAAATAATCGGAGTCATAAGTCCTCGAATGAATATTCAAAATAATATTCATTAATAAAATAAACGGAGTCATAAACCTTCGAATGAATATTCAAAATAATATTCATTAAATAGAATAAACAGAGTCATAAGTCCTCGAATGAATATTCAAAGTAATATTCATTAAATAATATAAAGTGAGTCATAAGTCCTCGAATGAATATTCAAGTAATATTCATTAAATAATATAAAGTTATCGAATAAGCCTTATTCGATTAATAGTTTTTAAAAAAACCATATCAATATATATATATATATATATAAATATATATATCATATACTCGGGAACATCTACTCCCGGTTTTAGAAAAGGGTTCACCTTTGGGTCCCCTATACTCAGGATATACGCAACTACTGCTTATCTCTAGCATAGGTATTATGCAACTAATAAGCATTTGAACCAACAGATATATAAATCAAGAATACGAAACAGGCATGCATATATACCATATCACATGCTCCAATATATCGCAAGAATTTGCTAATAACAAATATGCATTTATCACAAGATCATGCATATACACATATACATCACAACAACAGTTATACGGGTAGAAAACTTGCCTGAGCGACTGGGGGTTACAAATGGCTTGGAACGAGTCTGGTAACCTATAAACAACATATAAGTTGGAATTAAACCAAAGTCGTTTATGAATCTATACTTTAACCAATTAGACCCTAACGTTCGCTTTTGCGCTTAACGGTTCACTTAAGTCGCTCGAGTACCCTCGGCTCCACCATTTTTAATAAATTAACCATTAAGGTTTTTAAGGCGATTCTTTCGTGAGTGCCTTACCAACTGCCTAATACACTTTACATAAATAATTCATACTCCAATTAGTCCTTTAAGGTCTTTAACCTATGTTTCAAAGTAAGGCGAGGGGTAATGGTTCGTTCGCAAAACGCCGTTACTTAAAACGGTCGTTTCTCCTAAACCGTACATCGGAATCAAACGAACCACATATCAAAACGAAGCTCATAACATGAATTATCTAATAATGGCAATGGTAAAAACCTAGAAGTGAGTTCACGGGTCCTAATGTTAAGAGCAAAAACAGTCTAAAGTAAATCGGACATTACGACGACTATGTTTACGCGATTACCAAATTTTAAACTACTCCAATCAACCACAAATCAACCCATAACCACCAATACCACCAAACTTCATCCAAACCTTACTAACTCAGTCCATAACCTCATGATTTTTCCAACTTATTCAATCTCAAACAAGAGCTACTAATTATACTTAAGGTTCATTAACCAACAACTAAGATTTATAACCCAAAATCATTATAATTCCATCCAAACTCTAAACAAACAAGAATCATGCTCTCATGAACTATAACAAACAAAACCAAACCTAATACTCAAAGTAAAGTTAGGGTTTGGAGGGGTTATACCTTCCTTGGAGAGTGGAGAATCACTTAGGAAGCCTTAAATAACCACTAACTATCTTTACTAAGCTTGGATCTTGAAGAAAACATAAGAAAACACAAAGTTAGTTTCTTGAAAACACTATTCACCAAGAACTTTGATGAATTGATTAGCTATGTTAAACATGGAATCTTGAGCTTAAACTTATGGCTCATCTTAGTTATGAATTATGGAAGCTAAAGAAACAAACCTCTTGAATTATAAAGGTGTGTAGCTTGATTTTTGAAATTTTCTCCTTTGATTTTCATGGAAAAGCCGAGAGAAAAGAGTGGGGGAAGAAGAAAATGTTTTTGTTTTGGTTGCTTTTGATTTTTGTGTTTGTTTTGCTTGTTAATTAGGTTGTTACCATGGTAAATATTGTGTGGCTCACAATCATCCAACAACACACTTGCTTGGTCATGCTTATGTCACCATGTGATGTCACCCTCCCTCCTTTGTCGTCTTCTCATTGGTTTAATGACATCATCCCCACTAATCTCTTTGATTAGCTTTTAATTATTTGGCTAATGACCGCTGATCTGTTATATGGTTCACTTAACTTTCATTTTCGTTTATCGTTTGAGGGATCATACCCGGGATCTTATTACTTGGGTTCCCTTAACCTTTCTCAATACATTATATTCCTTTTATGATCCTCTCTCATAATCCTTGAATTTAAATCCTTTTAATAATGTTACCTTATACTCAATTCTTTCGGTATCTGGTGGATTTTTGGGAAAAACCAAAGTGTTCGGAATTGGATTCTGACGATCTTTACATACACTTATATACCATATAGAGTACTAATAAAATATCAGAATATCAATAACAGAACCCCTACATAGTGTGGCATGAAAAGTTTTCTTCGTCAGCATAATCTATAAAATCACTATTCATAAGGGTTTCAAAAATTTCCAAAAATTGGGGTTATTACAGTCTATCTAGCTCTCGCCCTCCTCTATTTGACGGCACCAACTTTGCAACATGGAAAATGAGGTTTCTCATCTATGCTAGATCTCAAGGAGTCAGAGTTTGGATGGCCATAGAAGATGGAGTCATTATTCCTACCAAAATGGTTGATGACATCATCATCAAAAAGAAGGTTAGTGAATACAATGCAATAGAGGAAGAAAGAATGAAAATAGTTGTTAAGGCAGAAATAGTACTCACAAGTGCACTTGCTAAAAAAGAATATAAAAGAGTAAATAATTGCAAGTTAGCACAAGAAATGTGGGACAAATTAGTGGTTACCTACGAAGGAACCACGGATATAAAAGACTCTCGAATGGACACTTTGATCCAAGAATACGAGAACTTTAAACTCCAGGAAGGAGAAAATATCATCGATATGGAAACTAGATTCACTCGCATTGTCGATGAACTATCTCAACTCGGAAAGAGTTATACACAAAATGAAAAGAACCGAAAAGTTCTTAAATCATAACCTCCAAGTTGGAAGGTTAAAGTAACCACAATCAAAGAGATGAACAATCTCAATGATTACAAAATAGATAATCTATTTGGAAATCTTCGTGCATACGAAGAAGATAATTTACAAGAAAAAGTCATTCCAAAAGTGGAAGACAAAAAGAAAAACATGGTTTTAAAATCTATACTAATAAATGAAGAAGAAAACGATGATGAATTAAACGAAGAAATCCAGAATCTCGATGAAGGTGATATTGATTTACTCACGAGACAACTACGTTGTGTGCTTCAAAGCAAAGCTCAAAGATACAATAAATGCTTCCTTAAATCAAATAATCAACAAAGAGTTTTTAACTCAAATGGAAGGCCAAATTACTCTCAAAATTACACTCCTAACTATAAGAGTAATTTTCCGTCAACGAGCTATAATAAAGGCAAAGGTATGCAAAATACTAATGTCTATAACAGCAACACTCCTACTTACACTCCTCCCAAGCAAAAAGAACAAAACACGGAGGAAATACAAGAGGTGTGTTACGAATGTAAACAACCCGGTCACTTTAAACGAGAATGTCCTAAACTTGTAAAAGGACGATCTCTCGTGGCCGAGAACGGGTGGGATTTAAGTGAATATGAAGAAGCTCCGGAAGCTAGTGAAGAAATTATGAATCTATGCTTAATGGCTATCGGGGATGCATCTACTTTAAAGGAAATCTCCACTTCAAATCAAGAGGTAACTCTTTCTTCAAACTTCATTCGATTACATGAATCTAATTTGAATCTTGTAGAAATAAATAATCATGATTTAATTGAACTTGTGGTAAACATTAACAACAAGTATAAATATCTTGCCTAAAGACATCATATATTATTGTCCGAGAAAATGAAACTCGAGGAAATACATTATAATTAAAGTAAAGAGTTTACTCGGATGATGGATTCAAAAGTCCAATATGAAGATGAAATTTCATCTCTAAATAATGAACTCCACTTACTAAAAATTGAGAATAATACTCATAAGGAAAATATTCTCAAACTAGAAGTGGAAAATGTATCATTAATTTTCCAATCTGAAGAAATGGAGAATGAGAAGTTACAAATAAATAAAAATATTTGTAAACTTCATGTTGAGGTGTTGAACTTAAAATACAAAACGAGTCACTCACTCAAGAAAGTTCAACTAAATCTCAAATAAACAATCTTGAAAAAGAGAAAGAGCTACAACAAACCAATGAGCTTAAAGAAAAAGATTTAGAATTAGAAGTTCAATGGTTAAAACAAGAAAATTTCAAGCTCATATCTCAGGTTAAGGATCAAGAAATATTTCTTAACAACAAGATTGATTCCTTAAACAAAGAAAAAGAAAATCTTGAAATTGTTATTCGAATATTTACAAAAGGCAATGAGATATTAAATAAAATGGTACATTCTAAAAATTCCTTCAATCATGAAGGTTTAGGATATGATAAGAATGTCCAACCAAAGAAAGATGTTCAACACCATGAACAAACTAAAAATGATACTCCTAAATCACCTACATTTATATGTTCCTTCTGCAATAGACACGGACATACCGTTTCATATTGTAAATTTAAAAATGGTGAGTTAAAAAAAAGCATATATGGGTTCGAAAAGGATATAAGTCATCCAAAAATGTTGAAAAGAATGTATTCCATCCTAAGATAGCTAATAACAATCAAAGGCAACCTAGATCTCAATTCTTTCAACCACCTATTAGGTTTGAAGAAAATAAATCAAAATATCATGGCATATTTCCTAGAAATAATGCGTATTATCCAAATGATAGAAGTATGAAAAATCAACATGGAAACTCTAAAAATTATGCTAGTACAAGAACATCAAAATTAAATACTACATATCCACGGGGAACACTTTATAATATTAGGAATAATGCGTCTAGAAATCTCTATGTAAATGACAATGCTTATCCAATGCCTAGATTTTTCCATGCAAATTCAAATGTTATTTGTGATGTACTAACCCCAGGACCCTTAAGACAAAAGGGTACCTATGTATTTAATTGATCTATTTTGTAGGTTTGCCTTGATGCTAAGCAAGACCTGTGGTACCTTGATAGTGGATGTTCGAGAAATATGACCGGTAATAAGTCACTCTTGAACAACATTAAAAAGGTCACTGCTGGAAATTTCACGTTCAGAGATAGCAGCAAAGGTATCATTATTGGCATCGGTGACATCGGGAACGAGCACTTCAAGATATCCGATGTACAACTAGTCACGGGACTAAAGTACAACCTTCTCTTGTTGTGGATATGTTGTGAACTTGATGATTTCATTAACAAAACACCTTAGTAGATATTACTTAGTGAAAAATGTAGCACTCAACGGATAAAGAATATAGTCCCGACAGATGACACAATATAGTCCGACGGATGATGATTTATTATCCATCTAGTGAGTAGCTTGTGTAATAATGAGTCTGTAGCACATTTCTGCATACACCTTGTTTAGATTCTGTAGTAGCACTCAAGTCATGCTGACTTTAATTAGATATGCAGAATAGGTTGATTAATTGTACATAGATGATGTCTTCTAATTCTGCATAAATAAAATAAAGTCAAGTGCCAGAAAGCTACCCGACGGATAAACATCAATGCCACTCGACGGATGATCAACAAGGCAACCCGACGGATAATCATGTACCCGACGGATAATCAATTCAAACATCTGTTGACAGTGACAACACAGTCACATGCGTCGAGTGTATGAAAAAGGATTGTGGAAGCCTATTCAACTGGGGTTTAGAGAACAAAGAAGCATTGCCATTTCCATGCTATTATGAAGATTTTCAAAGATGCTGGAATAGAGTAATGAAGCAGCATAGTATTAGACTTGATAGGTTTTGTTTTATTATCTTGTCTTATTACTTTGTATCTTGGTGATATATAAACCAAGAAGTAGCAAATAGAACAACAAGAACAAGACTAAGAACATTATCTCAGAGAAACAATTGTAAGCTACATCATTAGCATTTCTCTGTAAACTTAATTGTACATATTTGTAAGTAGCTGTGAGCTAATCTTGCTACACATAGTTCTCTTGATATAATATATATCTCTGGTGGATACATTCAAATCCACCATAAAGTTTTTAAAGACTTGTGTTTTTAATTACTTGTGTTTTGATTTTACTAACTTCTTATTCCGCACTTTGCAAATCAAACACTTATATATAATTAAGATAGAACATTTTATATCTTTTTGAAAAAGGTTCAAGAATTCCATTCAACCCCCCTTCTGTAATTCTTGTTGCATTGTTAGGGACTAACAATTGGTATCAGAGCAAGCTCTTGAAGAACAAAGAGTTTAAAGATCACAATAAACAGCAAGATGAACAAGAAGGATGTAGGAGTCAAGATTCCTTTTCTGGACAAAGATAATTACCATCACTGGAAGGTAAAAATGCATCTTCACTTACTTTCTCAAGATGAGGCCTATGTAGATTGCATAGAGAGAGGCCCTCATGTACCAATGAGAGCTGCAACTGGAAATGAGCCATCAGTTCCCAAGCCAAGGCATGAATGGTCAGATCCTGATATTGAACAAGTCAGGAAGGATAAGAAGGCCATGAATATTCTGTTCAATAGAGTTGATGGTGACATGTTTGACAACATCATCAATTGCAAAACTGCCAAGGAAGTTTAGGATACAATACAGATTATCTTTGATGGCACTGAACAAGTCAGGGAAAATAAGATGCAGCTGCTAATTCAGCAATATAAGCACTTTCATAGTGAAGATAGTGAGTCTCTCACTGACTTTTTAGTAGATTTCAAAAACTACTAAATGCTCTGAAGTTGCATAGAAGGGTCTATCAGACAAAAGACTCCAATTTTAAGTTCCTTAGATATCTTCCAAAGGACTGGAAACCTATGACAGTCTCATTGAGAAACTCTAAAGATTATAAGGAGTTTACTTTGGAGAGACTGTATGGCATCCTGAAAACTTATCACTACTAGAAATAGTAGATACGACATCAGTGCTTAGACATCGGCATGTAATGCACCCGATGTTAAAATCATGTTTAACATCGGTTTAGAAAAAAGCGATGTTGAATACGAATACTGACATCGGTTTCACATAGTAGGCGTTGTCTATGTTCAGAAATTAAAAAGGCCAAATATGTGCTTTTAACTTTGACATCGGTTAATTTTGTTAACCGTTGTCTATGCTCTTTTTTTTTAAAAATAAAAATTTACTTGTATTTCCCCCCCTTTCCAGTACACTTTTCCCCCGTTTAACTTTAACAAAATTATTGTTCCCCCTTTACACATTTCATTTCCCTCTTTCCAAAACCATCTCCCCTCTTTCCCTGCAGGCCAGACTCTCTCTCTCTCTCTCAAACATCGATGGAAACTCTCTCTCTCTCTCGAACCTGAACTTCATCTCAAACACCACGACTCTTCCTCATCTCTCTTTTCTTTCTTTCTTTTCTTGCCACTCCCTTTCGTAAACCCTAATTAGAAACTAGTACATAATCGACACTAAAATTGGACCTGATTAGGAACCAAATCGAGCTTCAAATTGGTAAGATTAGACCTAAATAGTGGCTTTAGAGCTTGGAAAGGGCCATGGGTTTCGTTCCAAATATATCGTCGAGTTCTTGTGTACATCTCTCTCTCCCTCGCGCTCTCCCCCCCTCTCTCTCCCCCCCTCTCTCCCCTGTCTCTCTCCTGATCTCTTTTATTGTTAGTGTTTCAGTTTATTCATTTATGTTAAAGTACATTCTTAGCTAGCTAGTATAGTTCTATTATATATATTTAGGGCTTACCTACAGCTTATATTTTCTACTCTAATTTGGTGAATGCGAGGTGCTAATTTTATCGAAATTAAAAATATCTGTGTCTTCTCATAGACAATTGGTAATGATTAGTAAGTTTATTGAGTACTAAATGAGGTGTTATGTTTTTTTATTTCTGTATATTTATACTTGTTTGGGCTTAATTGTTATTTATTTAGGCTAATAGGGATAGGGGTGTGATATGGTTATTGGAAATAATTACATGAAGTTGAAGGTATAATGCTTTGTTTTGCTGATATTTAGGTTTTGATATTGGGTAAAGAGGAACCTGAAGCGGTGGTGTCGCCTGCAATGATGCAGTACTAAGCAGTTTAAACAAGAGGTTTTTGATAGGGTTCATCTTGAATTCTATGTATTCTATGTATTTATTTTAACATAATTATCCAGTGGTATTCTTTGTAATGCAGTTACGTTTTTGTTGAGGTATAACAGCATGTTTTCTGATTTGAGCAGTCTGAAACAGAAGCAGATAGGATTGATTGGGTAAACAAAATACAAGGTGTTATTGCTTCCCTTTTGAACTCTCAGTTGTGACAGGTCAAACTCTGTAAATTTTTTGCATGTCCTGTTTCACATTAAGCAATCAGATTGGCATTTAAATATTTACGTTTCTGACTAACATGAATCTTCTGCAGCTGAAATCTGGGGGTAACGAGTATAACAATACCTCTTCTGGATCACATGATGAAAGCGTAGACCAGAGTTCGAATCGAGAAGATAATGTGTCTAGGATCCTTAGAGAAATTCCTGGCAATGACATATGTGCAGAATGTGGTGCTCTTGAGCCTGATTGGGCGTCCTTAAATCTCAAGGGAACACCAAAACTTGGCATTTGGTACCCTAGAGATTCTGGTTTTGATCTAACTGGTTATTCAGATGCAGATTATGTAGGTTGTAGAATTGATAGAAAAAGTACAACAGGAACCTGTCAATTTCTAGGAAACAAGCTTGTGTCTTGGTTCAGTAAAAAGCAAAATTCAGTTTCTACTTCTACAACTGATATATTGCTGCTGGCAGTTGCTGTGCACAGATTTTGTGGATGAAAAACCAATTGCTAGACCATGGTTTGCAAGTTGAAAGGATTCCCATTTTCAGTGATAACACAAGTGCAATTGCCATCACTGAAAATTCAGTACAGCATTCAAGGACAAAGCACATAGAAATCAAGTACCACTTCATAAGGGAACATGTAATGAATGGTACTGTGGAACTACATTTTGTTCCAAGTGGTAAGTGAATTAGGTATGCTAAATTACTCTTCAATCTTTATATTTTGTTTGCAAGTTGTAATGCAGCCAGAAATTTAATTGATTTTTCAGTCATGGATGAAATTTTGGCTAAGTCAAAATTTACATCTCGATGGATGATCACTATCCATCGAGTTTGATCATCCATCAGTATACTATTTGTTAATAAAATCAATTACTTTTCTGGAATATTTTATGACTTGACGGATAACTGATTTATCCTCATCCATCAAATTGTCTTATTATTAGTCGTTGATTCTCTAAACATTACCCATCGAGTATACTTACAGTTTATAAGCATAACACGACGGATAATTGATGAAATTTTTACAGTTTATTTTTTTTAAACGGCTACTTTGGGAAATTCTTATTGGTTACTTTATTTTACTTTATTATTTTTTACAGTTATTTTTGAGATAGTATAAAAGCATAATTCATTTTCATTACTTTTCTTTTATCATTCTCAAATCATCTGCTCTAATTTCTTTCTTTCTCAAAAGCACTTACTCTCTCTCTGCAAGTTTTTACTCTCTAACAATGGCACCTGTCGTCAAGATAATGTCTCAAACTGGATTTATTTATGAGAAAAACAATTTCACTGCTCTTGTGAATAAGGGGATTCAACAGTCTGGTGACTACCACAAGCTGATGGATTTTGTGAAGAACTGCAAACTCAACTATGCCATGCTGGAATCACCCACCATAAACTGTGAAGTTGTTGAAGAGATGTGGACAACTGCAACATATAACTCAATTGATAAGACTATCACATTCACTATTAAAGGTAAGGAATTCTATGTTAATAGTGATATTGTTAAAGCATGTTTCAAAATTCTTGATAATACTGCAACTTCATCACACACAGACACTGACATTGTTAATATGCTTAACTCCATGAACTATGAACTCTCTACTTCTAAATTAAGTGAAATTAGGAGGTTGGGTCTTAGAAAGGAATGGAGTTATCTGTGTGATGTAGTTACCAAGGTCTTTTTTGGTAAAATCAGTAATTTTGATTCTGTCAATATCTCTATTCTTAACATGCTTTACATGCTTGTTACTGATAAATTTTTCAACTTTAGTGATCTTATCATAATTAAGTTGGGGTTTAAGTTAGGGGTTTAGTTAGGGGAGTTAAATAAGAGGGGTAAAAATGTTTACTATGCTAGAATTTTCATGATGCTTGCTAATCACCTCTCTGAGGAAATTGTGCTTGAGAACCCAACCAACAAACTAGATTGTTGGGTTCAAGAAAGAAGAATTATTGCAGATTTGAATAGGGCAAACGATTACAAAGAGGTTCCACTCTTCTATTTCCCTGTAATGGAAGCACCTCAGGTAAGTAAGGTAATTTCATTTATCTCTACTCTTCCAACCTCACAAATTTCTTTGCATTCTAGTGTAGCTATGGCAACTGTGTAAATGACCCAACAGGTTCCTACCCAAGCTACAAATCCAAAATTTGAAAATCAAACACAAAGAAATCCCCCTCTGGTGTCTCTCAAAAGATGTCAGTTGCAAAATCCACCAAATCTAAAGAGGGGAGTGTGAAGGTGGGTAAGGTAGGTGAGGGACAGGGTGAACATAAAAGAAACCCTAAGGATAAGGTTGAAGAGGTGAGTGTTTCCAAGCCTAGCCACACTGCAGTTTCCCAACAAACTGCAGTGCTTAATAAGGACATAAGCTCATTGCTAGTTGCATCCTCCCAAAAAGATGTGACTATTGAACAAAGCTCTCAGCCAAGAGCACATGCCAAAAGGGTAAGGGACACAAGCTCACCCCAAACATATACTAGAAAGAAGAAACCAAAAACCCTTGGGGATGCACAGGGTTCACACTCTGTGCAAACTGGTGCTGAAGACACAGTCACTGCACCTTTTCAAAGTCATTTTGATGTGGCTCCAATAAATGTGGAGTCACAGCCAAAATCTTTAGTTATAGAAGCACCTCAAACACCAAATTCCCCCATAAACTCTCTGGATGTGGATATGATCAACACATCAATTCCTGATTCCCCTTCTTTAACTTTGTTGGGGAAGCCAAAATCTAGTGCAAGTGAGCATCATCTTTTGGATGATTTGTTGGCTCACTTGCCAATTCTTTCAGGAACTGTTCAGACATCTATGCCAAAATTCTCATCAATCTGCACAGAGTCCACAATAGTCTCCACTCCAAATTCATTTATTCCTACTCTCTCGATGGATATTGTTCAACCGTCGAGTGGTAATTGTATCCCGACGGATAAGCCTAACAACAGTTATCCGTCGGATAGTCAAACTACTAAGTCGACAGAAATTCCACATCCGTCGAGGGTCTTTCACAGCTTCAAATTTCATCAATTATCTCAACTTCAGAAGACTTAGTGGTAGTACAATCACTCCTAGGATTGAGGGAAGGGAGTGAACTGAGTGAGAATCTGGGTTGCTCCCAGGAAAAAGGAGAGGAAAAGAGTGAAAATATGCAGTCCATTTTTTCAGGACTGGAAAAAGAGAGTGTGAGGAGTCCCACCTTAGATGGTGAAGGTGAGGGTGTGAGGGTGGGGAGCCAAGGTGAGACCTTGATGCAACAAAAGAGAGATAATGAGAGAAATGCAAGTATAAGAGATATAAGGGTGGATGTCATTGCAAGTGAGTTAATGAATGTCCAGGATGCAGACAGGGAGGGACTATCTCAGCAACCTAAAGCTATTATAGATTCTACCTCCCTTGATGTTGAGACATTTACTCACCCTGTTCCAGCATATCAACTTCTAGCTGAACAGGGCAATGACAATGCAGAAAGGATGCTCAACTTGGTGCACACCACACAGTCAATGCTAAGAGCTAAGAATGCCATCACATCTTTGCCCTCTACAGCTGGTGATGTTGATTATGAGACTGGTGGTTCAGAAGATTTCTTTGAAGGTGAGGATGCAAAAAGTGGAGAAGAACTATTGCACTTAGGGGGAGTAGCTGGCCCCAGTTCAAGGTCAAGCATGCCATCATGGGCCTTCTCCAAGAAATATGATGAACATCACTTCAAATCTACTCTCATCCAGCTAATCAGTCAAATACAGACTGCACTTTAATCATCCACAAATGCTAGCACCAAGAAGCTTCTGCAAGCACATCTTGCTTCTCTCCAACTACATCAAATTCAAGGCTATCAACAAACTCTCAATGTCTCCACTCTCAAACAGGAAATTAGTGAACTCAAGAAAGACTTTTCTGAGAGATTGGAAGCTAGACTTCCAGGGACAACAATTACAGACATCAAGAGACAGCTCAAGAAAAACTCAGATCTTGCCACCAAAGTTGATGCCTTGGATAAAAGAATGTTTGCTATGGAAGCATCTCTTACAGCAATTCATCTACACCATGCTCAACAAACAGACTTGCTTCAGAAATTGGTGGCTGCACAAACCTCCTCCTCTACTCAGCTTGATGATAACAAAAAGGGGGAGAAAGAGAGTTCTAGGAGTGAGGGGGAGAAAAAAGTGCTCAACATTCAAGTTAGCAAAGTAAGTGTGCCTACAATTACTATCTCAAAGCCACCAGCTAAGGAAAGTATTGATCTGATAAATGAAGCAGCAGCCAATATAAGAGCAGCTGAAAAGGAGCAGTTGAATCCAATCAACTGGGAGAAAATTGATAAGGATATTCAAAAGAAGTTTGGGCTAGCAAAGAAGCCAGAAAAATCAGCCATTCATCACTCTCAAGTCAGGCAAATCTCTGTGAATGAAATGAGCATGAACTATATGGAAAGAGGACAACCATCCTACATCAAATCTCCAAAGGCTATATGAACTATGTAAAATCATCACTAAAGAACCCTTTGGATACAGTGTATGAGACACCAAAGCTTGATGAGAAGAAACTGTTGTCAAGATCCATTGCCTTCTACAAGGATCCAGTTGATTCAGCTTTGAAAAGGAGAATTGCTAAAGTTTTCAGGAATGGTAAAGAAATTTGTGTGGTGGATGGACATCCTCAATTTGCTAAAGCAAAGAGAGAAGAAAAGGCAAGACTGAAGCAAGAAAAGAAGCAAACTGCTCTAGATGCTAAAAAGGTTAAACAAAATAAAGAGCAAGCTGCTATCTTGGCCAAGCTACAAGCTGTGAAACCGACACAACAAATTCCTGCTCAGCCATCTGAAATCACTGAATCTCAAGATCCAAATAAGCAAGTTGAACCACAACATAAGAAATCTCACAGATACAAGGAATTGGCCAAAAGAACCAAAAGGAAATTGAACTTTGTTTGTAAGGAATTGGAGGATCAGTTTCCCAAGGAATCCGTTTCAACTACAACTCAAGCATCAAAACCCTCAGTGGTATTTGAAGACATTAAGGTGGTGGATCCTTACAGGAACATTCATGGTGAACCTATTGTGCCTAAGAATGAACCAATAGACTGAGAAAGTCTACCAATTCCTGACTTCAATTTGCCAATTCTTAGCAAGCCAAAGTGAACAAAGTCAAGAGCAGTCAAGAAAGTGAAGCTGTCACCTCTCAAATCCAAATCTCTAACCAAAGCTCAATCCAAAGTCAACAAGAGAGATTACATGTACTTATGTGACATCAAGGAATTCTATGATCTAAACCTATATCTAGATGAACTGGAAGAAGTTAGAGGGATTGATGCCTACAGGAATCTACCTGAAAGGTTAGTTTTCAAGTACAAGGGAGGAAAGGAGATTCAATGGCCACTTCACAGGATCCTTCAAGAAAGCCAATCTGTGCTGATAAAGGTTTATTCATCATTCAAGAAGAACTTTGGATTCAATGTAACTGCAAGAAGACTTGTTCTAAAGAAGATTGAAGAACTGAGGAGTATTAGAGCTAAAGATGCACTCCCAAATACTCTAATTATTCCTTACACAGGGAGTAGAGTGCATCTAAGGCCCTACTGGCTGATGGAGTTCATGGATGACAAAGGAGTTAGAAGATTTTTCAGATTAGAAGACCAATTGAACATCTCTAGCAATGAGACTCTTTTGGAAATGCAAGAAAAGCTAAATCTCTCAGAATCTGATGAACTGGAATTCCATAGAAAGCTCCAAGATCAGATAGAAGAAAATAACAGAAAGCTTGGAAAGAGATCCAGATCTTCAAGGAATTAGATTACTCTGCTCAGGCTAAAGGAGCACCTTGAAAATGACTGTGAGCTAATCTTTGTGCATTTTGTTATTTGAAGCACTTTACAGTTTTATCAACTTACTTTTAAAGTTGTATTTTTAGGGTGTTTTATTATCATCAAGTTTCTCTTAATTTATGGCTACAATTCCAGTAGACATAAATTGGGGGAGATTGTTGTGGATATGTTATGAACTTGATGATTTCATTAACAAAACACCTTAGTAGATTTTACTTAGTGAAAAATGTAGCACTCGACGGATAAGGAATATAGTCCCGACGGATGACTCAATATAGTCCCGACGGATGATAATTTATTATCCATCGAGTGAGTAGCTTGTGTAATAATGAGTCTGTAGCACATTTCTGCATACACCTTGTTTAGATTCTGTAGTAGCACTCAAGTCATGTTGACTTTAATTAGATATGTAGAATAGGTTGATTAATTATACATAGATGATGTTGTTATTCCCAGTGGACTAACAATGAGATTTACAGAAGGGGGGTTGAATGTAAATCTCAAAACTTTTTCAAGTTTTGAGCAGTTTCTAAGGCTAAGTGTTTGAGTGATCAAATGTGTGTGAATTGCTTGAAGCTGATGCAGACAGATATATATTCAAACACAAATGAAATGAGCACAAAGAACTTAAAAACTTTTCTGGTGGATTTGTTGTTCCACCAGAGATGTGTTATTTCAGAAAATCTGTGATTCAAAGAATTAAATCACAGCTGCTTCCTAGTACAAACTAGATGATTTTCTCTTTTGATATTTCTAAACAGCTCAGGAAAATTCATATCTAATTACTAGCTGCTACTTGGTTTATATATCACCAAGTTTACAAGTGAAGACAAACTGTAAAATACAATTGAAAAGATTCTTCACATGTTTCTTCTTCATTTCTCTATCCAATGCAATCTAGGATAATCTGTAAATCTTTGAATACTTCCTTGTTTGCATCAGAATGGAAATGCTGCATTTTCTTGATTCCTCCTAGAGGCTTCCACATTCCAGTATATCTCTGTCAACCCATATGCCTCTGTTAGCTTGTGAATTGTCACTATCAACTGCTAATGAACTAAGCATCCGTTGAAGCTTTCATCCGTTGATGCCTTATCCGTTGAGGCTTTATCCGTTGAAGCTTTATCCGTTGATGCATTATCAGTTGAAGTCTTTATCCGTTGAAGCACTTATCCGTTGATGGATATTATCCGTTGAAGCAATAGAGACATCCGTTGAAGCTTTGTTTCTTATCCGTTGAAGGTCTTCAATATCCGTTGACACTTCTTCACTTATACAAAATTACAAGGCATGAAATATTTACAATTAGCCCTCCTATTTGTACATCCATTAGTAGTCAACATGACTGATTATTTCCTAACAACATCTAAGAATTACAGCTTGAAACCAGAGAGTGAAATGTGCTACAATACTAAACTTATTGCTAAGTAAAGCTACTCCTTCAATGGATAGCCAAGATGGTCTTATCCGTTGAGGCTACAAACACTAGATTTCTACTTAAGTGTTTTGCTTAACTTATCATCAAACTAATACACATATTCCTAACAATCTCCCCCTATTTATGTCTACTAGAACTGTAGGCATAAATTTGGGTTTAGCTTGATGATAACAAAACACTTAACAAGTATATAAACTGTAACAAAGTAGAAATTCAAAAGTGCTACAAAAATGTATATGCTGAGATGGAATTGAAGAATTACATTGTGTCCAAGGGTGCTCCTTTAGCCTGAGCAAATTACTTTCTTTTCCTTTGATCCCTGGTTTTCTTTCCTAGCCTCCTATCATTCTCCTCTATTTGAAGTTGAAGTTGTCTGTAGAATTCAGCTTCATCTTCTTCATTGATATCTAACTTAGATTGCATATCCTTGAGAGTTTCATTACTGGCAATCTTTAGCTGATCTTCAATTCTGAAAAATCTTCTGACTCATTTGTTGTCTCTGAACTCCATCAACCAATGAGGTGATTTATGAATTGTAATTCCTCTTTCTTGAATGAGTAAAGTTCTAGGCAAAGCATTGGGATCCCTCCAAGTTTTCCTTATGTTGGAAATCATGTTGAGAATCTCAGTCTTGGCAGTCCTGGTAAAGCCAGAATCCTTTTGTATGGCTGAGTAGACTCTAATCAAGGTAGAGTAGCCTTCATTCAGAATTCTGTGAAGAGGCCATGTTCTTTCCCCAGCTCCTTTGTATTTGAACACTAGTCTTTCTGGTAGCTGTCTGTAGGCAGCTATTCCCCTTACTTCCTCCAGCTCATCCAGATAGAGTTCAATGTCTGAAAATTCTTTTATGTCACAGATGTGAACATAATCATCTTTAGAGGTTTGAGGTTTAGGCTTAGGCTTCTGTGTGAATTTGATTGAGGCTTTAGAGGGTGTTGATTTGATTCTTCTTTTCTGCTTCTTTGATGGTGGAGAAGAGGTTAGGAAGGTGGGCAATTTGATGGTGTCCCAATCAATTGGTTCCTCCTTGGGAATGATTGTTTCACCATGAATGTTCATGAAGGGGTCAGGTACAATTGGTTCAGGAATAGAGGGTAGTGGTTTGGATATTGATTGGATTTCTGTTAGGGCGAAATCACGCACTAATATTCACGCAAGTATACACGTTCGCAAGTAATATAGAATACTTTCTAGTTCGTTCCCTCAGAGACTCAGACTAAGTTATTGTCTAATTAAACTCACTCACCAATGTATGATTACTTCTCAATGTTAAGATAATAACACTTAAAATTGTTGATTAAATATTAACTATAATTAACTACTTAATTAACCACTTAACTAACACTTCAATTTATCAATAATAAAACACTCATGAGATCACAACTTCATTATTACTTCCTTCTATAGCCATTGTTATTACCTTTAGCATGTGACAGTGATGATATTAATCGAATAACACGAAACTGATAAAAGCCAACTTTCATTGTACTAATACCATTCTACCAAGCATCCACAATTAAGATAGAAGTTGAATAGTCATCAATTATGTTGAGTTCCTATATGTCTACAGAAATTGACAACACAACGATTTAAGCACAAGTTATTCCTTTTGATTACAGAGGGCAAATAAAACTGTTAGAGTTACCCACTAATCATGCACAACGTACATGAACCTACGCTAGCATGGCAAGTTCTAAATCTCAAGATCCACCGTCGCTTCACAAGAGATTAACCCCCTATCTTATATGTTCGCGACGCACATAAGACGAATACGCAAAACCAATACTAGATATCATGCAATCATCACACACTAAAGTATTAAACAATTAACTAAAGAATTTCATAATAAATCCGTTGCAACCCCATGATCACGATTAGCCCATAATAGAACTTATCGCCATCATGGGTTCATATGAAATCATGATAATCAACACAAGAAAATAATAACTAAACTAATTATATTAAAACAGAGTACGTCACAAGAGTAAATAAGTCAAAGCAAGAAAACTAGCATCCAACGTTACAACGAAACAAGAATCACAAGAATATATGCTTCCTCTTCGCTGCAGTGTGCTAAATCGGTCTTCTTCCTTATCTCCTTCGCTTCTTGCGCCAACACAATTTAAAACATAATCTCCTTCTTTTTTTTTTCTATGAAAACGTCTCAAATCTACTTATATAATAGTCCCATAAAACTCAGATTACATAGAAGTTGGAAGCCAAACAGAAGTAGAAGTCTAAAATAATTCAGCTTTTTCCCCGACCCTGCGCGGCCGCTCAGCATTTCTGCGCGGGCGCGCAAGGCTGCTGCGCGGCCGCTCAGCATTGCTGCGCGGGCGCGCAAGACTGCTGCGCGGCCGCTCAGCATTGCTGCGCGGGCGCGCAAGACCCTACTGGAAAAATTCCCAGTTTGCTCCGTTTCTTCGCCGTAATCTGCCCGTTCTCTTCCTCTCGCAATGGTGAACACATGCCAAGGCTTATTCTTGATGATTCCTCCTCCGAAATGCAACTAATACCCTGAAATGCATAAACACTAGAAAAACGCATCAAATACACAAAATACGTGATTTCAAGACACCAATTTAAGCCATTTTAAGACGTTCTAAGTGGTATAAAATGGCACTTATCACACCCCCAAACTTAAATCGATTCTTGTCCTCAAGCGTCACAGACTCAAAATAAATAAAAATATGCATGAATGCAATCTATATGAAAATGCAACGATCCCCCTTACTACAATTAACCAACCAAATTGTCACGTCTCAACGAATGTAGTTAGACACTAAAGATCAATAAACTCATGCAAACGGACATATAGCCAGAAACGTGGTGTGTGCAAATGCATAACAGATATGCTTCGGAACTAGACCAATTACTATAACTAGACTATCCTCAAGGAAATCCTACGATTATACAAAGAATAAAAATTCTAGGCACAAAGTGATATACAACACTACAAGAACTCTAGAGCTTACTACTGAATCGTGCTTTTTATTTACAACTCAAATGCTTATTTGACCGTGCAATGAGTGAGGTCCACAAAAGACTTATACAATGGTATCCATGCAACGAGCGTTAGGTTAGCGGATCCCAGACTCTAAAAGCCTTAGGTCACTAGGCACAAAGTCCCCTAAGAACTTAATAACTCGAATACCAAAGAGCCCACTCTTGATCAATTATGCAAAAAAAAAAATTTTTTTTTCTTTTTTCTGAGCAAGTGCGTTTCGCTCCATCTTGCTCAACCCTAGACTACTCGCATAACATGCGAGCCGGCTACTAGCCATTTGACGCCTAGCCACAACTAGCAACAAATTCCATTTTTACTCCATTTTTTTCTTTTTCATGCCTTTACCACTAAGAACCTATTATCAAATTCTAAGCATAATAAATAGATTATCCTCGAAAATAATCAGATCATAACAACAATCTAGCCCTTAAGCATTCTCTAAGACTTAGTGAAAATACAAGTGCTTCTAGCATGCATATCAACCTACACAACTTAATATCACTTTAATGCTATCACTACACTCGCATCAATATCACAATTCAGTCGATAAATCATTGCAAAAGGGATCATGGTATATGCATGAGCTATATGATATGACAAACAAATAAAGCTATATAAAAAAAAACTTATATGGCAAAAATTATGCAACTATATGAACTAACTATCATGATTATGCAGCTATATGACACACACAAAATATTCCTTAACTACCACCCCCAAACTTAAAATCTTCACTGTCCCCAGTGAAGGTAGTAGAAAGGAACACAGGGTATACCTACTCGGAGTCATCATCATCATCACCCTCAGTGGGTGGAGTATCAGGCGGCGGGTATGCAGAGTCCTCACAAAAAACTGGCCACTGGATATCAGCTCCAAGGCCTCGAAAAGCAGTCCCTAACGCAAGGGTGACCTCGTGAGCAAACCTGCTCTGCGTCTCATACATGGCATCCATCCGTCGTGAAAGCCTCCTATACTGGGCATCACCCATCCCAGCACCCTCCTGAGCTCTCGAAGAACCAGCCTCACCACGCCCTGGCCTAGCCATAATAGCACCTCATGCTGGACGTCCTCCTGGAAGACGATAACCCAGCCCATGCTCCTCAGGCTCACCACCGGTCCACTCCTGCATCCCATTCAGAGTGCCAGAATCTATCGGAGCTGCTGGCAACTGCAACTGCTCATGAGCCGGCCAATTCACTCCTACTGCTCGGCATAGCTTCGTAACCGTGGATGCATAAGGGATGTTCATATGCTTTGCTCCCCTCAAAAACTTCAGAATTCCTTGGTAGATAAACTCACCAAGGTCCACATAGTATTCCTCATTCAGAATTCCCCACAACAACTGTGCTCTCTTAACTGTGACCTCGTGTGCATGTGAAGAAGGCAAAATATTAGCACATATAAATGCATTCCATGCACGGGCATACCTGTTCATGGCGATCGCCGGAAAGTGACGATACTCATTATTGGCTGGACTGCGGTTCCAAACTGTGCCCGGTCGACAGAGAGTCGCACAAATCAAATCCAAGTCAAAATCCTCAGCAGTCTTTTCATTCCAGTTCTCCTCCTCGGGCTTCCTCTCTCGCTGTCCAATCACACGGTGAATCGCCGCAGGATGATAATCAACCGTCAGCCCACGAACTACAGAAAACCCATTCTTTTCAGCCTTCGCGTTCGCGTAGAACTCGCGAACAACACTCATCGGTACTGCTTCGGGTGACTCACAAAAAGCTATCCACCCCTTCTCTGCAATCATGGGCAACAACTCACCATCCCTCCCTGATGGTAAAAACCCCCTCTCCTTCAGAATCGGCTTCCCCAACAGCCTAGTGTACTCCTCCTCCGCAGCTCTGTCAGTTAACCGAGGCCTTGCAGCAGTTACCCTTGATGAATCAGCAGTAGGAACTGTGTTGCTGCTGTCAATAGTGCGTGCTCTCTTGGGTGCCATTGATTTGTGAATAAAAGTGTGTAAGAACTGATTTTTGATGTTTATGAGAGGGTTTAAGTGTAGGAAGTTTGTGGGAGATATGTGGGATAGGTGTATGTATATATAGGGTGTGGAGTAGGTTAAATTAGATTAGGAGTGGGGTTGAGGGATAAAATCATGGGGTAATGGGAAAAGAATTCATGGGTTTATGGGCTGTGATGGGTTTTTGTGTTTTGTGTTTTTTTTTTTCTGAACTGTAAAAAATTTTCTGGAACTCGACCCCTGCGCGGCCGCTCAGCATTTCTGCGCGGGCGCGCAGCAAGCTGCGCGGCCGCTCAGCATAGCTGCGCGGGCGCGCAGAGAGTCTCTGGAAAAAAAAATTTTCAGCCCCTTTTTTCTGATTTTTTTGTGTTTTTGGATAGGTTATTAACTTCTAAGGGTTCCTGTAACAACAATTCATGGGTTGCCTCCCACGCAGCGCTTCTTTTTCGTCATTAGCTTGACGTTCCATACCTTTCTCAAGTAGTCAACAAAATGGCACTAACCACCTCTCGGTTTGCCATGTCCCCATAGTAGTGCTTCAACCGCTGACCGTTAACCTTGAATGCTTGGTCCGAATCATTCTCAAAAATTTCCACCGCTCCATGTGAAAACACAGTTTTGACAATAAAAGGTCCAGACCACCTTGATTTCAACTTCCCAGGAAAAAGTCGGAGCCGAGAGTTGAATAACAGAACTTGTTGCCCTGGCACAAATAACTTAGGATGTAGCTTCCTATCGTGCCACCTCTTCACCTTTTCCTTATACATTTTGTTATTCTCGTACGCTTACAGTCAAAATTCATCAAGTTCATTAAGCTGAAGCATTCTTTTCTTACCAGCTGCATCTAAATCCAGGTTCAATTTCTTAATGCCCAGTAGGCCTTATGCTCAAGCTCCGCCGGTAGATGACATCCCTTACCGTACACCAACTGAAACGGTGAAATCCCAAGTGGAGTTTTGTATGCTGTTCTGTAAGCCCAAACAGCTTCATCGAGCTTTAAAGACCAATCCTTCCTTGACGGACAAACAACCTTCTCTAGAATGCGCTTTATCTCTCTGTTAGACACTTCCGCTTGACCATTTGTTTGCGGATGATAGGCAGTAGCTACTCGATGATTCACATTATAACGCTGCATCATAGAAGTGAACTTACGGTTGCAAAAATGCGATCCTTCATCACTTATGATTACCCGAGGCGTTCCAAACCTTGTGAAAAATTGCTTATGAAGAAAATTTAGCACTGCCTTTGCATCATTTGTCGGTAAAGCTATAACTTCGACCCATTTTGAGACATAATCGACTGCCAGCAAGATGTACTGATTATTGTAAGACGAGATAAAAGGCCCCATGAAATCGATTCCCCATACATCAAAGACCTCGACTTCAAGCATCACATTTAATGGCATCTCATCCTTCCTTGACAAATTTCCCACTCTTTGGCAACGATCACACCTTAAAACAAACTGATGAGCATCCTTGAACAAAGTAGGCCAGAAAAAACCTGCTTGCAGAATACGAGCTGCCGTCTTCTCACCTCCATAGTGTCCACCATAAACCGTGGAATGGCAGTCTCGTAATATCCCCTCTGTCTCACAGAACGGGATACATCTCCTGATGATCTGATCAGCTCCCTGTCTAAACAAATATGGTTCATCCCACATATACCACTTCACCTCATGCAGAATCTTCTTCTTCTGAGCGGATGTCAAATTAAGCGGCATTATATTGTTGACAAGATAGTTTACAATATCTGCAAACCATGGTTCTTCCTCCTGAATTGCAAACAACTGCTCATCCGGAAAAGATTCATTGATTAATGTCCTATCTTGTGAAGTAGAATCGGGATTCTCCAACCTAGAGAGATGGTCAGCTACTTGATTCTCAATACCTTTTCTATCTTTGATCTCTAACTCAAATTCCTGAAGTAAAAGCACCCAACGAATGAGTTTCGGCTTCGAATCCTTCTTAGAAACCAGATAGCGAATAGCTGCATGATCAGTGAATACTGTTACTTTCGTACCAAGCAGATAAGATCGAAATTTCTCAAAGCCAAAGACTATAGCCAAAAGCTCTTTCTCAGTAGTGGTGTAGTTCAATTGGGCCCCATTTAAAGTCTTACTCGCATAGTAGACCACATGGAAGAGATTTTTCTTGCGCTGTCCCAGAACTGCACCTACCGCATAGTCACTCGTATCACACATCATCTCAAACGGTTCTGTCCAATCTGGTGCTGTAATAACTGGTGTCGTGATCAAACTCCCTTTGAGAGTCTCGAATGCTGCCAAGCATTCATCATCAAATTTGAAAGGCACATCTTTCTCAAGTAAATTGCACAACGGCTTAGATATCTTTGAAAAGTCCTTGATGAATCGCCGATAAAAACCCGCATGACCGAGAAAACTACGGATTCCTTTCACCGAATTAGGTGAAGGAAGATTTTCAATGACTCCCACCTTGGCCTTGTCCACCTCCAGACCTTTGCTAGAGACCTTATGCCCAAGGATAATGCCTTCACGCACCATAAAATGATATTTCTCCCAATTAAGCACCAAATTAGTTTCCACGCATCTTTTGAGTACGGTGCGCAGATTATTCAAACATTCATCATATGAGTGTCCAAAGACGGAGAAGTCATCCATGAACACTTCGACGTTATTTCCAATCATGTCAGAGAATATAGCCATCATACATCTCTGAAAGGTGGCCGGGGCGCCACATAACCCAAACGAAACTCTACGAAAAGCAAATGTGCCAAATGGACAAGTGAAGGTAGTCTTTTCCTGATCCTCTGGTGCAATACAAATCTGATTATACCCGGAATAACCATCCAGAAGACAAAAATACTCATGTCCCGCCAATTTGTCAAGCATTTGATCAATGAATGGGAGAGGGAAGTGATCCTTCCTTGTGGCTTTGTTCAATTTTCTATAATCCATGCATACTCTCCATCCTATAACTGTTCGAGTAGGGATGAGCTCATTCTTTTCATTTGCGACCACAGTGATACCTCATTTCTTAGGTACACATTGCACGGGGCTCACCCACGAGCTGTCAAAAATAGGATAAATGATGCCTGCATCTAGCCATTTCAGAATTTTTTTCTTCACCACCTCCTTCATGATCGGGTTCAGTCTTCGCTGCTGTTCCACAGTTGGCTTACTACCTTCCTCTAACAGAATTTTATGCATACAATATGAAGGACTTATCCCCTTGATGTCTGCTATGGTCCATCCTATAGCCGATTTGAATTCTCTCAAAATCCTTAAGAGCTTGTCTTCCTTACTACCTGAAAGGTCAGCTGAAATAATAACAGGTAACGTAGATGAATCACCTAAAAAAGCATACCTCAAGTGTTCAGGTAGTGGTTTTAACTCCAAGGTAGGTGCTTCCTCTATTGATGGTTTGAGCTTCCCTTCAGCATTCTTAAGGTCAGAAGTACCAAGAGATTCAAATGGTATGTCGAGCTTTCGCTTCCATGGAGAAGCGTTCAGATATTGTAATTGCTCGTTGCTATCTTCATCATCGCTGTCAAAATCCCCCACTAAGGCCTTTTCCAATGCATCAGACATTAGCATGTGATCGAGTTCCGAAGTAACCGCAGAATCAATCACATCCACTTTTAAGCACTCCTCATCTTCTGTAGGGAATTTCATTGCCTTGAATACGTTGAAGGTCACATCCTGATCTTGGACCCGCATAGTAAGTTCCCCTTTTTGCACATCTATCAAAGTACGGCCAGTAGCCAAGAAAGGCCTCCCCAAGATTATGGGAATCTTCTTATCTTCCTCAAAATCCAGAATAACAAAATCTGCAGGAAAGAAGAGCTTATCCACCTTGACGAGCACATCCTCAACTATGCCCCTTGGGTAAGTAATGGAACGGTCCGCCAATTGTAGCGACATGTATGTGGGTTTTGGATCAGGCAGATCCAGCTTTTTGAAGATCGACAACGGCATCAGATTAATGCTTGCTCCCAAATCACAAAGGCACTTGTCAAAAGTTAGATTGCCAATGGTGCAAGGAATGGTGAAGCTTCCTGGATCTTTCAGTTTTGGTGGTAACTTTTGTTGCAGAACCGCGCTGCATTCTTCCGTGAGAGCAACGGTTTCAAGGTCATCCAGTTTCACCTTCCTTGAAAGAATAGTCTTCATAAACTTCGCATAACTAGGCATTTGTTCCAGAGCCTCAGCGAAAGGTATATTGATGTGAAGTTTCTTGAACACCTCCAGAAACTTCCCGAACTGTCTATCCAGCTTTTGTTGCTGCAATCTCTTAGGAAAAGGTGGTGGAGGATAGAGCTGTTTCTCCCCTGTATTAGCCTCAGGCAGAGTGTGTTCAACAGTAGTCTTCTTTGGTTCCGCCGCTTTCTCCTTTTGCTTAGATTCTTCATCTCTAACTTCAGCTTCGACTTCTTTTGCCTTTTCAGCATCAACTACTTTTCCAGACCTTAAGGTAATAGCCTTGACTTGCTCTTTAGCTTCCTTCCTGCCTGGTACTTCCGTGTCACTGGGAAGAGTGCCAGGTTGACGATTGAGCACTGCATTGGCTAATTGACCGATTTAATTTTCCAAGGTCTTGATAGAAACCGCCTGACTCTTGCACAACAGCTTAAGTTCCTCAAAATCAGCACTAGTAGGTGCAGCTGCACTTCCCTGTTGAGGATATGATTGCCTTCTAGCATACTGCTGTGGTTGCTGGAATCCAGGTGGGTTAAATTGTTTACTTACTCCTTGCTGATATGTTGGCTGAATAGCATTCTGATTATTCCCCCAGCTAAAATTTGGATGATTTCTGTTGTTAGGATGATAGGTCGCTGGCACAGGCTGCTGTTGTCGCTGATAATTATTCACATACTGAACAGATTCGTTGACAAGAGAACACTGATCCGTAGCATGAGAACCTGTACAAAGCTCACAAACCATAGCTATTTGATTAACTCCATACGTAGCCAAAGAATCAACCTTCATTGATAGCGCTTGGAGCTGGGCTGCAATAGTGGTGGCTGTATCAACTTCCAGAATACCTGCTACCTTGCCTGACATCATCCTCTGAGTTGGGTTTTGATGCTCATTTGCAGCCATTGTCTCTATAAGATTATACGCCTCAGTATAGCTTTTAGCCCATAAGGCGCCTCCAGCTGCTGCATCGAGCATGGGCCGAGATTGGGCCCCCAAACCATTATAAAAACCAGTGATTACCATCCAATCCGGCATTCCATGATGTGGACATTTTCTCAACATTTCCTTGTAGCGTTCCCAAGCCTCGCACATAGATTCTGTAGGTTGCTGCGCAAACTGAGTAAGAGCACTCCTCATAGCAGCAGTCTTTGCCATTGGATAAAACTTCACCAGAAACTTTTGCGCAAGATCTTGCCACGTAGTGATGGACCCGCCTGGTTCAGAATGTAACCAGTCTTTAGCCTTATCCCTCAGTGAGAATGGGAAAAGCCTCAACTTGATAGCCTCATCAGTCACGCCATTATACTTAAAAGTGCTGCAGATCTCGACAAAATTCCTTATGTGCATGTTGGGGTCTTCAGTTGCTGCTCCTCCAAAAGAAACAGAATTCTGCACCATCTGAATAGTGCCCGGCTTGATCTCAAAGGTGTTAGCTTGAATAGCCGGATGAAGGATGCTTGACTGAATGTCATCAATTTTAGGCCGAGAAAAATCCATAAGAGCTGGATCAGCTTGAACAATACGATCTCCCATGTTTACTGGTTCTTTCTGCTCAGTTCCTGAATCCGAATCCTCAAAATCTAACTTCTCCGGAGTATCAAGAACTTCGTCTTTCTCCTCAGCTGTATCTAAGGTCCTCTTGCGAGCACGAGAACGAGTTTGCATAAACGCTTGCTAAAGTACCTGAAACACAACCGAAAAGAGTAATTAACTACTACGTCCTAATCACTGAGTCCTAATGACCAATGATGGTAAGTACATAAACTAAACAAATACGCCGAGTCCCCGGCAGCGGTGCCAAAAACTTGTTAGGGCGAAATCACGCACTAATATTCACGCAAGTATACGCGTTCGCAAGTAATATAGAATACTTTCTAGTTCGTTCCCTCAGAGACTCAGACTAAGTTATTGCCTAATTAAACTCACTCACCAATGTATGATTACTTCTCAATGTTAAGATAATAACACTTAAAATTGTTGATTAAATATTAACTATAATTAACTACTTAATTAACCACTTAACTAACACTTCAATTTATCAATAATAAAACACTCATGAGATCACAACTTCATTATTACTTCCTTCTATAGCCATTGTTATTACCTTTAGTATGTGACAGTGATGATATTAATCGAATAACACGAAACTGATAAAAGCCAACTTTCATTGTACTAATACCATTCTACCAAGCATCCACAATTAAGATAGAAGTTGAATAGTCATCAATTATGTTGAGTTCCTATATGTCTACAGAAATTGACAACACAACGATTTAAGCACAAGTTATTCCTTTTGATTACATAGGGCAAATAAAAATGTTAGAGTTACCCACTAATCATGCACAACGTACATGAACCTATGCTAGCATGGCAAGTTCTAAATCTCAAGATCCGCCGTCGCTTCACAAGAGATTAACCCCCTATCTTATATGTTCGCGACGCACATAAGACGAATATGCACAACCAATACTAGATATCATGCAATCATCACACACTAAAGTATTAAACAATTAACTAAAGAATTTCATAATAAATCCGTTGCAACCCCATGATCACGATTAGCCCATAATAGAACTTATCGCCATCATGGGTTCATATGAAATCATGATAATCAACACAAGAAAATAATAACTAAACTAATTATATTAAAACAGAGTACGTCACAAGAGTAAATAAGTCAAAGCAAGAAAACTAGCATCCAACGTTACAACGAAACAAGAATCACAAGAATATATGTTTCCTCTTCACTGCAGTATGCTAAATCGGTCTTCTTCCTTATCTCCTTCGCTTCTTGCGCCAACACAATTTAAAACATAATCTCCTTCTTTTTTTTTCTATGAAAACGTCTCAAATCTACTTATATAATAGTCCCATAAAACTCAGATTACATAGAAGTTGGAAGCCAAACAGAAGTAGAAGTCTAAAATAATTCAGCTTTTTCCCCGACCCTGCGCGGCCGCTCAGCATTTCTGCGCGGGCGCGCAAGGCTGCTGCGCGGCCGCTCAGCATTGCTGCGCGGGCGCGCAGGACCCTACTGGAAAAATTCCCGGTTTGCTCCGTTTCTTCGCCGTAATCTGCCCGTTCTCTTCCTCTCGCAATGGTGAACACATCCCAAGGCTTATTCTTGATGATTCCTCCTCTGAAATGCAACTAATACCCTGAAATGCATAAACACTAGAAAAACGCATCAAATACACAAAATACTTGATTTCAAGACACCAATTTAAGCCATTTTAAGACGTTCTAAGTGGTATAAAATGCCACTTATCAGTTTCTTCAGTCTTATCTACCTTCTTTCTCTTTGTATTGACCTTCTTTCTTTTCCCTTTCTGCCATTCTTCCTTACTTCTTTCCTCCATCTCAGTACCAACCATGTCCCCCATAGCTTCATCTTCACCTTTGTCTTCAATTTCTTTCTGTTCTTTAGCCTGACTTGACTTTAGCTGTTTTTCAAGCTTTGCTTGTGCTCTTTTGTCAGCCTTTAGCTGTTTGGCTTCTTCCTTCAACCTTTTGGTTTCTTCCCTCTTGGCTATTGAGAATTTGGGATGTCTTTGCATCACACATATGCTCTTTCCCTCTCTGAAGATAATAGCCATATTTCTCCTTACAGCCTCATCCATGGTCTCTTTGAGATATGCAATACTTCTACCTAAAAGCTTGTCCTCATCAGCTTTTGGAAGAGGAAAATCCACCTCTTTTAGAGGATTCTTTGTAGAGTCCTTATTGGATCTGTTGTTGGGCTTGAGAACCATAGGTTGCAGATCTTTGGAAGAAGTTTCTCCATCCTTATGCCTCCCTACTGGCTTGAGTTCCACAATAATTGATTCACTTTTGTGCTATGCTTCACAGATTGTGATTGAGAAGTTGTAGAACCAAATATTAGTTGCATCTTTTCATCAATCTTCTTCCTTTGCTCTTTGACTTGCAATTCAGCTGCTGCTATCTGGATTAGATCAATTCCATCTAGCTTTCCTTTGACTTGAATAGTTGGAGAAGTTGTGATGACAGGAACTAGCACTTGAGAAATTTGAACTGTTGTAGATGGCTCTCCTTCCCCTTCCCCTTTATTCTCCCCCTTTTTGTTATCATCAAGGGTAGGGGTCAAGCCTTGTGCTTGTGCCAGCTGCATGAGTAGATTTGTTTGAGTTTGTTGATTCTGAAGGATGGAGACCATAGAGTCTTCAATGATTTGAACCCTATCTTCCAATCTGGCCAGCCTCTTGTCAGCATCAGATGCTTTCCTCAGTCTCCCCAACAAATCTTGCATAGTACCATAGGGTATAAGTGAATCCAATTTCTCAGCATTGTAGGATTTCAGATCAGCAATGTCCAGCTTAAGCTCATCCACACTTAGATTTTGCTGGTAGTTCTGCAACTGCAAGAGATGCAGAGATTCCAGATGAGCTTGAAGAATTGCCTTGGTACCAGCATCCTGAGTCTCCTGAAGGGCCTGCTGAATTGTCATGACTTGTCTGACCAAAGTGACACCAAACTCTCCTGGTGTTGATGGTTTTGCCCATGCCCATGCAGGAAGATCAGGAACAGAACTTGGGCCTGCTACTCCCCCTAAGTTCATGCTCTCATTCAAAGAATTAGAGTCATCATCATTAGAATTTACTCCAAATTCTTCAGATGGCTCACCAGCTTGAGAAGGCAGCCTGTTGACAGCAGCTTTGTCTCTGAGAAGAGATTCTGAAGTGTGTACAATGTGTAGTGTCTGTTCTGCCTCCACATTGCCCTGTGCAGCCAATAATTGATAGGCTGAAACAGGGTGAGTAAAAGTGTCAGCATCCAAGGAAATGTTATCAATGACAGCTTTGTAAAGTTGCTGAAATTGTCTTCCCTTGTCTGCATCATCCACTTTCATTAACTCACTAGCAATGGCTGGATCCACCCTTATAGCTTCTGTACCTGCCTTTCTCTCAATTTCTCTTTGTTCTTGCATCAGGGGCTCCCCCTGGCTCACACACACCCTCACACCCTCACCCTCACCTTCTAAGGTGGCACTCCTCTCACTCACTTTTGCCATGCTGGAAGAAATAGCATGCATATGGTGACTCTCAACCTCTCCTTTTGCCTGGGAGCAACCCAGCCTCTCACTCAAAAGATCACTCCCTTCCCTCAAACCTAAAAGTGATTGTACAGTTGCAATGTCCTCTACAGTTGGAATTGTTTCTGTTAAGTGTGTAGAGACCATCAACGGATAAGGAATATCCGTTGAAGTGGAAACTGATGGCATCAACAGATAACTGCTGTTAAGCTTATCCGTTGAAGAACAACTACTTGCCAACGGATGAGAGATATCCGTTGAAGAAGGAAAAGATGTAGATATAGAAAGTGACATAATTGTTGAATCTGTGTGGATTGATTTTAAGTGAGGTGACACAGATTCTGCAACTACATCTGAAATAATTGGCTGATGATCCAACAAATCATCTAAAAGATGATGATCACCAGGTTTTGAGTGGGGCTCCTCCCTGAGTTTTAATGAGGGAGAATCAGGAATTGATGTGAATATCATATCCACATCCAGAGAGGGTGTTGGAGAGTTTGATGAATGGTGTGTTTCTATATTGAGAGAATGGGGCTGTGATTCCACATTTGCTGGAATCACATCAAGCTGAATTTGAGAAGGCACATATACTGGTGGATGTATCTGTGCTGTGTGTGTCCCTTGTGTGGAAACTAGGGTTTTGGCCTTCTTCTTCCTTGAAAAGGCTTTAAATGGTGAATGTGTGGCTTCACTGTCCCTCCCTCTTTTGTTCTGTATCCCTGGTTGGGGACTATTTTCAATAGTTACATCCTTTTGGGAGGATGCAACTAGGGATGTGCTGGACTCCTTTTGAACCACCACGGTCTTTTGAGAGACTGTGGCTTGGCTGGTTTGGGTACCACTCACCTCTCCCACCTTATCCTGGGGGGCTTTTTAATGTTCAACCCTCCCCTCACCACTCACACCCTGTTCACTTCCCTTCAGGGTTTATGGTAGTTGTTACAACTGTTGTCTTTTGAGAAACAACAGAGGTAGGTTTCTTTGACTTGACTTTGGAACTTTAGATTTGGTGGCTTTGGTAGGAGCCTGTTTGGACAAAGACACAGGTTCCATAGCCACACTAGAAGGCAAAGAAACATTGGGGTTGGAAATAGTAGGAGTTATAGAAATATTTACCTCACTTACCTGTGGTGCATTCATGATTGGCAAGTATACCAATGGCACCTGGCTGTTGAGGTTCATTCTCAAAAGGTCTGCAAGGACCCTTTTCTCTTGTGCCCAGCATTTGAGTTTATTATTCTCATTGGATATAACCAAACCTTCAGCAACATGGTTAGCCAATAACATAAAGAATCTAGCATAGTAGATGTTATGTGGTCTATTAGCTTTGTTACCTAATCTGGAACCTAATCCTAGCATAACACAGTTGCTAAAATTAAAGTACCTATCAGAAACTAGCATAAAGAGCATATTAACAAGAGATGAAGTGATAGCATCAAATTGCTAATCTTCCCAGAGAAAATCTTAATAAAGGCATCTCCAAGAAAACTCCATTCTTTCCTAAGGCCTTTCCTTCTAATACTACCTAAACTAGCAGAATCAAAAGCATAGCCTATGGAATCTAGTATAGCAGAGACATCTTTATCAGTGTGTGGTGTCATGGCATATTTCTCAGGCAACTTAAAGCAAGATTGTATATCATCACAATTAATGCAATAGTCCTTACCTTTGAGAGAGAAGGCAATAGTCATATCTGTGGAGTTGAACTCTGCAGTTGTCCAAATCTCCTCAATCACCTCACAGTAGATGGTTGGGGCTTCCAGCATTGCATAGCTTAGTTTGCAGTTTTTGATGAAGTCCATCATCTTGTGCTAATCAGAATGGGCCTTCATTCTTTTCAACCAAGCTATGAAATTATTCTTTTCATAACAAATCCTGTTTGAGACATAATTTTGACTACTGGTGCCATTGTTTGAGTAAGGTTGCAGAGAAAAACTTGAGATTTAGAGAGAAAGAGAATACTAGATTGCAAGAAAGAGTAAGTGAGAAAGAGTTCAATTGGCTTTTATCTTTCTTGAATTAAAACGTAATAAAATGATTAAATGATAATTTTAAGTAAGTTACAGCCGTTTCGAGAATAAAGAAAACTATAGAAATTCTGAAAACTACCTTAAATACAATTACATACAACGCTGTATATCTGTATCAACGGTTGAGTAAAGAATCAACGGCTGAGACTCACTTATAGTAACTGACGTGACACTTCAACGGATAAGG